>NC_050573.1:390010078-390172578 GCF_011100635.1 Trichosurus vulpecula
ATTAAAATTATTTTGCCAAGGTTAAAACTCTTGTAAATATAACAAGGAACTGTTTACTACAAATATTACAATGATCCCCAAACTTGACTTTCAGAAGAGAAACAAAGAAGCTTATATAGAACTATTTAGAATTGGAACTGTCCCCCAGGATAGATAATGAGCTCTCTGTCATTGGATTTCTGTAAAAGGAGACTGGATGGCCCCCTGTTGTGAATGCTACCTGCTCCTGCTCAGGGACAACTGGATTTTTAAAATAACAGACCTCTTGAGGTTCCTTCTAGCTCTTAGATCCTATAATTTTATCATGCTTGTGGTTACTTATGGAGCATGTGATCAGGAAATAGGGGTGTATCTCTTTAGAAACATATGATTTTATAAAATATAAATTAGGGAAATTCTTCACTTGACAAAAATGATTGCTTTTACAAAGGTATTTACGAGAAACTTCTTTTAAATAGATATATCAAATTCATTTTAAAAAGTGCTCTTTTAAAACCTTGATCCCCCTGCCTTGTATATAGTATTTGAAGTAGTGATAAACCTATAGAAGGCTTTAAGTAAATAGTTATGTTTGCTGAGTGAATTCTTTTTAAAGTTTTAAGGAGCTTGCAATTTCTTATTTGCAGTGTGGTGCTCAGAATAATGAAAATGTGCCTTCAAAAAGTGGCAGCCTGATCAGAGAATCTGGTTAACATGGTTAATAAGATATTATACTTTACTAAAGAAAGAGTCATCCTACCATATCTCACGTAGCTAATCAGTTTTAAAAGAATTTAAAATAAAGTACATAGCCCTAAACCTATATTGAATATAATTAAATATATGATAACCAAAGATTGTGGGTTTTCTACAAGGTTCATCCTTAGGAGTATGGAATCCCTTTAGCTAATAAAGTATACAATGCTTGGGATTTAAAGCCTTTCCTTTCTGGTTTTCACTTACTTTTCCAAACTTATGTAATATTACTTCCCTTCACACATTCTATTACAGTCCAATTGACCTGATCACTGTTCTCTGTATACGAAATTTTGTATTTCACCTCCATGCCTTTGTAAAGTGACTCCCATAGCCTCACCTAGAGGATGTGCAATGATTCAGCCGTGAAGCTCACTTCCTCTAAGGGCAAGAGCTAATGGTCAATGGTAATACATTTTTTTTTGACAAAACCTATGCAGATGCAGAATATACTTTCCCCTCACCCTGCTCCCTAGCTTCATTTCAAAGCACAGCTCAGTGCCCAGCTCCTGTAGGAGGTCTTTTCTGGCTCTCCTTAGTTATTCTCTCTCTCCTCAATTACTAAAAAAATACTTTGTATATGTTATCAATTCCCTTCTTTGTTTACATGCTATACCCTTCCATTAGAATTTATACTCCTGGAGGGCAGGGACTGTGATGTTTTTATCTGTTTCCTCTATATATAGCACAGTGCCTTAATAGAGTTCTATTGAATTGAAGTATATTAATGCATATACATTAATAAAATATCAGATATATTGGTTGTGTAAAATTATCATTGCTTTTCATGTATCAATTAATAGGCTTTTGCTATTATTTTTTGAATAAAAATGTTATATGTGGTTTAAATGTTTCTGCCTGAGTACAGCAACTGGTATAATAATTGTGTCATTGATGTGAAAGCTTTACATGTTAACAAAGTGAATCTTTTTCTCAAGTATTCATAAAAGACACAATCGAGGCCATAGCTTCTCTTCACAGAAATTATGAATATTGATTTTTGCCTTTTTAAGAAATGCAGTGCACACTATGCATCACAATGTTTGTGAAGTGCTGAATTGGTCCAACTTTTCTGAAAATCACGATTCAATTTGGAATTATGCTAAAACAAACAACAAAACTAACATGATTAATGTGTCCATATCCTTTGACCCAGAAATACTGATGCTAGGCATATATCCAAAGTAAGTGAAAGATAGAAAGGTCTCATATATGCTGAAACATTCTTAGTAATTCTTTTTTTGTGTGTGTGGTAGCAAAGGACTAGATATAAAGTTGATACCTGTCCACGGGGGAACGACTAAATAAACTGTGGCACATGAATTTAAATGTGCGTTGTTAAAAGTGATGACTATGAAGAATTTAGAAAAATATGGAAAGATTTATATGAACTGATGCAGAATGAAGTGAGGACCAGAAAAAAAAAATGGACATAATATCTATAACAATGTAAGTGGAAAGACCAAGAAAAGAAACTGAATACTGTGTGATGATAATATCAAGTTCAGCCCTGGAAAAGAGTTAAGCACCTTCCCCCCTCCAGCCCCCCCCCCCCCCCCCCCCCCCCCCCCCCCCGCCAATGGCGAACTGTGGGTGTGGAATATTAAAATACTGTCAGTGTCAATAGATGTCTCTTAAATTTGCTGAGCTGCCTTTTTTTTTTCTCTTTTAAAATCTTTGTTACCAAGACTAGCTACATTGGATAGGGCAGGGAGGAGGGATCTATTTGGAAAAGAAGGCGATGTGAATGCAGACTGTATCAATAACAATGAGATTTTTTTTTTTAAAGGGAATGTTCCTGAGCACATTTGCTGCTTCTCAGGTCGGGTGACTACCTCCATACGTACCCAGCAGTGTGAGAAAACCCTTGGCTAAGCACACTCTAACTTCCTTTAATGTTGTTGTTTACTCCAGCCTTGCATGACCAGCAGCAGGGTAATTGTTTCAAGTCTGGGTAAAATAGTTCTCTTCTCATAGACCCCCAGCAGGGCGAAGGAAGTTACTTTAAACTGTATCTCTTTTGGAAAAGAAATACATATGTTACCGAGAGATGATCTTTCTCCACTTCATCCCTGGGGTAAAGGACAAAGTAATTTGGTCTTTTGATCAGTTCAGATCAGAACATTCAGAAATAGGAGTGTCTCCCTTGCTATTAGAATAAAGACTGAAGTCAGCTTTGAAAAGCCATGACTGTTCAAAATAATGTTTTTCCCATAAACAAATACATATTAAACTTTTGATATCATCAAGAAGTATGTTTAAAATAGAGAAATATTGAGTGTTTAATTACTGTTATTGAACTACAAATCAAAACTATGATGAATTCTTGCTTCTTTCTACTTTAGTTAAAAAAAGCACAGAGGAGATTTTCCCCATTTCTTCCTCTAAAGTATATTCTTATCCTCTCATTCATTGAAGCAGAGATCAATAAATAAAATAAAAGCAGCTTTCAGGTGGATCTTGAATTTTCTCTGGAATTTGGTTATGTTCCACTGCCCATGTATCATCTAATTTTGAAAGTATCAGAGAGATATAACATTTTGGCTTATTTTCCCTTTAGTAAGTGCACATGGCACAAGTAAATGATCTCTGCTTCCTCTTATTTCCTCCAAGGTATTATCTTTTTTCAAACCCCACAATTCAATCTTTATTTCAAGCTTTAATCCAGACTAGTTAGTTAAACTGAGTAGCATACATTCAATATAATATTTTCTTTATGCATTAATGGGCACCTCTGCTTCGAAAGTTAATTATTGCTTTTTTTAGGCCTCTATCTCTATTCCCTCCTTCAAGATGGGAGAAGAACTATTGCACCAGATTTATGTAGGGGACAACCAATTTTCAAAAATCACAATCTCTCCAGAACCTATGCAACAGAAGTGTCAAAAATGTAGCCTGTAAGTCATGTTCAGCCACAATACTTCCAAGTGCAGCCTAGACCAGATTAAAATATAATTGGGCAATATTTAACAAATTAAAATACAATAAAATATAGATAAAGTCAATATGTGGTTTTCTAAGTCAATATGTTATCCCACAGATCCTTATGTGTATTTTGGTGGTCTCCATTTCTATTTGAGTTTGACACCACCGCTTTATACTAGCACTAGAAACTTATGAGGTGAAATGACCAGGTTGCCATGACTTCCTCTAAAAATGGCTTCTGCACTGAGGGGGCTTCCTTGCTATGTATATCTTTCCCAGCAGAGAGCCTATTACCTGTGAAAGGTTTTCATTAGGAATACAGTGTGAACATCTTCATTAGAAATGGAGAGTGCACAAGATATGCTCTGTTGTGCTAATGGAGTGAAGGGTGTGAACAAGAAGATAAGAGAAGGAAGTATTTAACTGGAAGCATTCCACCTGGCTCTCTCTCAACTTTCTTTAATTGGATGAGGAAAATTCTGTAGGGAAAACAAGCCAAGATTCCCCAGCCTGGGAGGGGCCCATAATCTGGGATAGTATCTTTTTAAGTCCCTCCCTTCCCGGTTCTTTCCTTCTCTACCCACCTCCCCCGCTTCAGTCACCTTATCTAAAGCTCCTAGGACCATGGATTTTGGAGCTGGAAGGAACATCAGAGGTCACCTAGTCCAGCATCTCACTTCACTTTAGAGATAAGGAAACTGAAGCACAAAGAGATGAAGGTTACACAGATAGTAAGTAAAAGAGGGTTTGACCTCCTCCTCCAACTCCAAATCTAGTACTGTCTCTATTGCCTCAGTTTCTTTGAGATAAGACCTGTAATACCTTCCTCAAAGCATCAGTGTGAAGGTCACCTGGAAGAAAATGCATAGAATAGGGATAGTATTAACAGAGCTTGACAAACCTTGTAAGTTTTACACACAAACTTCTGTTAATACTATCCCTATTCTATGCCCTATGATTTAGAATACTAGGATTCTTTCCCAAAATTCTCAAAACCCTAAAAGGTAATTGAATAATGTCATTCTCAACTAAATATTAATCAATCATAATGGATTAATATGCTATCTTTCCAAGGTAGTATTTGCATTTAAGCAAAGGATTCTTGAAAATCCAATAATTTACCTCAAAGGAATGAATATCTAATGGGGTATTTTCATACCATTTGGAGAAAGAGACTCCAGGATCATAAACTTAGATTTGGAAGGGGCCTCAAAGGTCATCTAGTTTAATTCATTCATTTTATCGATGAGAAAAAAACCACACAGGGAAGTTCAAGACTTGCCCAGGGTCACACAGGTAGTAATTAGTAGAGTGGTGATTTGAATCCATGTCTTCTGATTCCAAATCCATTACTCATTCCACTGTACCAGGTGGCCTCTTGATGCTTTTGGAACTATGTGGTACTGTACTCTATCCACTGATAGAGTTCTGAGCTTGGAGTCAGGAAGATGCTTCATGAGTTCAAATACAATCCCAGACACTTATTAGCTGTGTGACCCTGGGAAAATCACTTAACCCTGTTTGCCTCAGTTTCCTCATCTGTAAAATGAGCTGGAGAAGAAAATGGCAAACCACTCTAGTATCTTTACCAAGAAGACCCCAAATAGGGTCACAAAGAGTTGGACATGACTGAAAAAAGATTGAACCACAACAACAATGGCCCTGAATAGCACCAAATAAATGACCATGCACTCTGTAAAACCGGCAAAGGATATCTGAAAAGGCGGAACCATAACTAGTAGTGTTCAAGTCCTCAGAAAAATCACTCTGGGTGTTGTCTGGCCCCTCAGACATTTGTGTCTGAGTAAAACTAAGCTAAAATTTACATCGTGAAACTGCAATGTGGAAAGTCACAGGAGAGTAAAAAGTGTTTTTCACATAGTAAATATTTGTTAAATTGAGTAGAACATGCAGCTAGAGCAGTGTATGTAGAAGAGGAGAGGAGTAGAGACATTTATATCACCATAGTGATGGGTAGGATATTGATGGGCTGTTGTCAACCTCAAATCTTTTTGTTTGGCGTAGGGGAGATATAATCTCCCCTACCCCCAGTTGGGTAGCTATTATTCACAATCATATATGGCCTGTACTTTAAGGTCCCCTTTGGCCTTCCCTAGGACACACTCTTTTTTTCATGTAGAGACCACAGGAAGCTCAGAAACAAGCCATCCAGATAGAAAATATTACCTCATTTTCTCACCATAGCTTCCCAGTGTAGGTGTCACTGCATCCCCAGAACAGAGCTACACTTCACCCTCCAGTCTTCACTAGCACATACTCAGCACTCACTGTCTCAATTCTCTCTCTCTCTCTCTTCCCCCCTCTCTCCCCTTTGTCTGTCCATCTTTCTGTCTCCGTCTTTCTCTTTGTTTCTGCCTCTCTTGCTGTCTCTTTCTCTTTCTCTCCTCTGTCCATCTCTCTATCTTTATCCTTCTCTGTCTCTCTATCTCTGTTTCTCTCCCTCTCTCTCTCTCTCTCTCTCTCTCTCTCTCTCTCTCTCTCTGTTTGTCTGTCTGTCTGTCTCTCTTTCTCTTTCTCTCCCCCTACCTCTCTCTCCCCTGTCCCTGTCTCTCTCCCTCTCCCTCTGTCTGTTTATCTCTATCTATATCCCTTTCCATATATCAATTCATTGCTCTTCCACATCCACACATTTGCCATTGGGGTCTTAACCTCTGGCAGTCCCTCACATATGCCAAAGTGACTCACAATATCACTCTCCATATCAGTTTGGTTACTGATATAAAACCTAACTGTCCACCCATATTTTTTGCTTCTTTCTGCATAGGAATGTTTCTTCTCAGGTACCATCTTTTGCATGAAGTCTTTCCTAATTACAACTGCTACTATTGTCCTTCCCAAGCTAACTGTATTTAACTATCCAGTGAATATTTGTTTTGTTCACCTTAAATTTATACCGATATGTATGCACTTGTGTGTGTGTGACACATACTTATTTTCTGCCCCACTAGACTACAAGTGTCTTATGAGTGGAGATTGTTTTGTTCTTTGAACTTGCATTCCTGGCACCTAGTACAGTACCTGCTACTTAGTCTGTGTGTAATGAGTACTGGGTGATTGATAGATACCACACTGGTTCCCTGTCTCTGCACAGTGCAGCTCAGCACCTACACATGTCTAGAGTACAACAAATTGAAGTAATCCTATCCCTGGCCTTACACTTTTGAGTGAGAATAGTCAAAATGTTTGAAATGGCAAAGAGCTGAATAGAGACTGAGCTGTATTTTATTTTATTTCTTATTTTTTAAATATATTTTTTATTACTTTTTTTAAAATTTATTTTTTATTTTTACTTTACAACACTCTGTTCCACAACTTTTTGAGCTCCAAATTTTCTCCCCCTCCTTCTTCTCCCCCATCCCCACCCAAGACAGCATGTACTCGGATATAGGTTCTACATATATCTTCACATTAAAATTATTTTCACAAAAGTCAAGCTGTAAAAAAGAATTATGACCAATGGAATGAACCATGAGAAAGAAGAAACAAAACCAAAAAAGAAAAAAAGGAAACAAAAGAGAGCAAATAGTTTGATTCAATCTGCATTCAGACTCTGTAATTCCTTCTCTGGATGTGCATAGCTTTTTCCATCATGAGTCTTTTGGAATTGTCTTAGAACCTTGCATTGCTGAGAAGAGCCAAGTCTATCAAAGTTAGTCATCATAGATACCATGTGTCTGTAGCCATGTATAATGTTCTCCTCTCTGCTCCCCTCACTCAGCATCAGATCACGTAAATCCTTGTGATTACGAAGTCCATCTGCTCCTCATTTCTTTCTTATAGCACAATAGTATCCCATTACATTCATATACCACAACTTGTTCAGCATTCCCCAATTGATGGGCATCCCCTTGATTTCCAATTCTTTGCCACCACAAAAAGAACTGCTATAAATATTTTCTTATATCCAGGTCCTTTTCCCACTTGTATGGTCTCTTTGGGATACAGCTCTAGAAATGGTATTGCTGGGTCAAAGGGTATGCACATTTTTATAGCCCTTTGGGCATAGTTCCAAATTGCTGAGCTGTATTTTAAAGGAATCAGAAGACTTGGATTCAAATCCTGCCCCACCATCTAGTAAAAGACCCACAAGTACAAAAACAGCAGTTGTTTTTGCAGTGACAAAGAACTGAATGCTAAGGAAGTACACATACCTTGGGGAATGGCCAAGCAAATTTTGACATATGAATGCAATGGACTACTATAGTGCCATAAGAAATTATAAAAAGGATGATTTCAGACAAACCTGGGAAGGCTTGGATGAATATTGTAAAATGAGCAGAACCAGGAGAACATTTTTTTGCAATGTAAAAACTTTTAAAAAACAAATGACTCTGAAAGATATAGGAACTATAATCAATGCAGTGACCCACTATTCCAGAGGATTGATGATGAAGCATGCTACACACCTTCCTTCTGACAGAGATAATGGACAGAATGTATATATACTTTCAAACATAGATAATAGGGGAATTTGTTTTGCTTGGCTATGCATATCTTTTTAAAAAATAATTTTATTTTACAAGCATTTATAATATGCCTCTCCAACTGCAATTGAGGAGAGAGAAAAAAACCCTTTCATCACAAACATGCATAGTCTAGCAAAACAAAATCCCACATTGGCCGTGCTTGCAAATTTATATTTCTCTTTGCCTTGGAGGTTGAACACCTCTCTGGAGTGGTATATTTCATCATCCAGTCTTCTAGATTCATATTTTTAGCATTACAATGATCATAGTTCTAAAGTCTTTCCAAGTTGTTTTCCTCTTTAGTGTTGATTGGTCTTGTACTTCTCTTTGTGGGGATTAATCCTGCATATTTGTTTTAAGGATTTTCTTTTTCTTTTCTTTCAATGGGAGAAGGGTCAGGAAGGAGAGGGGTATGAGGAATGGAGATGCCAAAAAAGAGAAAGAAAAAGAAAAGACGGTCATAGTTCTTAAGAGAAAAGGAGAAAGGCCGCAAGGAATCATAGACAAGCAGAGCAGCTTTGAAAGTAGCATGTTGAATTTATTATCTACTTAAAAAAAGCAATATATATATACACACATATATATGATAAAGATTTTCATTTCATTGCATGGTTCTCTCTTTTTGTTCTACTGTGACATGGAAGAGCTGATTTCAGTTGATGTTTGCTTAAAACATCAGAATAAAAAATTACACTGTAAAAAATAATTGGGGGGGAACAAATCTCCCCTCTGTTACTTATTATTTGTTTGAACTTGGGTACGTCATTGAGCCTCTGAAAATGAAGGAATTATATTAGAAGGCTTCAAAAGTCCCTTCCGGCTCTCAGCTTATAATCCTTGGACTCATGTAGATGTACATCTTCAGGGTCATCAATTTTTTTATCTCTCTCCCCCACTCCCATCCTGTAGTTTCAAGGAATGAACTGATCGAGAAATTAAAAAAAAAAACTTCCTTAAGGAAGAAAACGGTTCCTGAAAATGTATTTTTTTGTTTTTGTTTTTATTTTTTTTACTATTTTTGTGGATTTTTCCTGCATGGCTGTAGCCAGAATGGACTTTGTTTTCTTTGAATGACTCAGCTTGCCTCGTTGAGCTTCCCTGGATGCTGGGGCTTGCTCTTCCCGGGCAGGACCAGAGCTTCCTGTGTGATGAGTCGTGGCCCTGGCTGAGGGGAGGTGTGTTAACATGGTCTACACTGGGGGAGGGGCCAAGTCAAGAACCAATCGGCCCTGGTCGTTCAGGCGGCGCTTGATGATGTCAAAAACTCTATAAGAGGGGAGAGGACAGCTTGAAGATCCTCCTTTCCTTTTCCGGTTGGAGCCAGAGACGCCTACAGCCGAAGCTGAGCTGCCGGTAGCAGAGCTGACTAGAGGCTAGTGGGTAATCTTCTTACCGTAGAGGGGAAGCATGTATACGATTTTGCCTTATACCATCTCGCTTCTCTGTGGCCTCCTAGTTACTCTTGTGAGGCGGACTTATTGGGCCTGGAAGCTGTTGATGAAAATATCAAAATGGGGACGCTGGTTTGTGGGCTTGTTACTGTGGAGTGTAAATACATGCTTTAGTTCTCCTGCCTTCTGCCTAGAGAATTCCTTATATCCTGCGGTTCCAGACCTTTTAGGCACATATGAGATTCTCTTTGAAATCATAAATTCTGCCTTCCTAATATAATGGCTAGCCTAGATGCTACTTTGGCATCTTGACAATGTGAAAAACAGAACAAAATAAAACATGAAGACAGTCTCCATCATGGAGAGAGAACTTCTTGTTGAAACTTATAGTAGGACATGGATGAGAGTTTACTTAGAATGGCCAGGTATGGAAGGGTTATTTTGTAGTCTCAATTAAAAAAAATGCATGGCCTTGAAATGGAAACAAAGTAGATGCCCATTAATTGCAAAATGGCTAAACAAGTTGTGGTTCATTAAGGTAATTCAACTTTACTTAGGTAATATAATGAATACAGAGAAGTATGGAAAGACTTATGAGATATGATGCAAAATCAAGTAAGCAGAATCAGAAAAATATGCAGCATCTTTAACAATACAAATGGAAAAATAAAACAGCAACAAAACCAAAACTGGTTTCTATGAAATTAGGACCTAGGTTGACCTCCAAAATGAGACATGAGAATGCACCTTCCTTCTTTCTTTGCATAGAAGGGGGATGATGAGTGTGGAACGTGGCATATAATGTTGGACTTGGTTGATGTGTTATTTAGTTTTGCTGAATGTATCTTTTTCTTGTTTTTATTCTTTGCTATAATGGATAGCTCTCTCAGGGAGAAAGGGGAAAAGGATATATAGGGAAATTAAGGTGACAAAAGAAAAGGTATCAAATAAAATTGAATTTTAAAAATGAACAGCTTTGGCATTTCAAAGGAAATCTCTCTTTTCCCATGTTGATTAATATATACCTTAAGTAAAGTTCAAATTGTGATTCCAAGAACCACAGCCAGTAAAAAGCATTTTCTCTGGAAAGCTATACTCTTCCTTTATTGCATGAACAGATCTACTTAAATGTACAAAGCTGTAACTGTACATTTACACCATGCTGACTAAGTATAGTTGACTAACTCACCCTCTTCATGCAGACTTTGTGATGAGTATATCTTTAAACAAATCCTATAACTAATGCCATTGACTTCTCCCTTTGCTTTCTTGTCACTCATCCCTGAAGATGATGAATGCTGATGTTGAGGAGATTTCTTCCTGTACACACAAGTGAGTTTGAATCAGACTCTAGAAACAGTTGACTTAAAGTGTTAGAGACAGCAGACAGAGGCCACATATTTTCATGCTAGAGGGAGAAAAGGGTGGGTTTGAAAGCTAGCCAGAATCTCATTCAAATTTCACCTCTCATGCTCCTTGTCAGTATGTCTCAATCTTTTTCTTTTCTTTTTGGTGTATGAATTGGGAACTTGCTGAGACGTGTCAGGGCCTGTAAGAGGAAGGTGTCTCTTTTTGCTCTCTCCATTCTCCTCACCTCTATTCTGCCATGCTGTGAGTGGGCCACCTATTTCCTCAACCAAACCTTCTATTCCATGCTGTAATAGAGGCTTAGTAGAAAGTGTTTTAATTAGTCAAGGCTCAAATTCAGACTCAGCTATTTAGCCTTGTTGGAATTGATTTAATATTAATTAATAATAATGAATTATTTTAAATATTTGCAAAGATCTTTCCTATAATCAGAAGTATAACTAGGATGGAGGTGACTGGCATTTTGTCCCAGTGCACTGATATGAAAAGAGGTATGCTTTCTTCCAGAAGCTGTCCTTCTCTGGCAATATATCTTATGATGTTGGAGCCACTGTCCTCTGATGACATTCCTCCCTCCAATAACCTTCACTCTTCTCTCCCATTGCCCTGTGGTTGGGATTATTGGTGCTTTTTCATGGGATAGGGCTAGACTTTCTGAAGGAGAAACTATCTGCTCTCCTGGCATGACTACACCAGTCTGGGGCAGAATATTCTCTGTATCTACATTGTTCCCAAAAGAATTTGTCCCAGCTATCAAAATTCTTAGTTATCTACCATGCCCACAACAATCAAGTGACATAGGCAGTACAAAAATCATCATCACCATTTTACTCATTTATGATGAAATTGGGAAAGAGACAAGAGAAGCTTGAAAAGGTAAACAGGAAAGAGAATTCATAAGGAGTTATTAAAGTTGAACTGTCTGTATTTCTACATGGAAAGGTGATGTTTGTAACTCATGAGACCTTTCTCAGTATTAGTGTAGTTGGAGGGAATATACACACATACATACATATATATGTATATGTAGTCATACACAGGTGTATCAGTAAGGCAAGATTCATGACCTTGAGGATGACCATGAATACACCCGAATGGTTTGGGAATCACAAAGTATGAAAAACTCTCTATGTAGAAGGCATAGGAAGTATAACATTTATTTAGACACCAGAGTATCCAATCTGGACCAGTGACTCCAATTCAATATAGCAGTAATTATATTCCAATACTAGTAAGCCCACCTCAATGTAGCAACAAGGAAATCATAACACAGTATTATAGTGAGGAACCAAGTCATCCTGTAACCTTCCCTCCTTGCTAGGGCCTTCTTGTAAACAATCACTCAGGAATCCTAACTCTCTGCTCAGCACTCTCTCCTGCAATTCTGTCAATGCTGGTTCTCTCAATGTCTGCTCTTCAGTGCCCTCTTGTTGTCTGCTGCCTCAATGTCTTCTTGATGTCTGTTTCTCAATTCTGCTTCCCTTCGGTTCTGCTTCTTTTCAGTTCTGTTCCTCTTCAATTCTGGTTCTCTCACACTCTGGGCTCTCCTTATATACAGTCCTAGCTGGTGTCTGATTGGCTAGAACTCAGGTATCTGAATGGCTGAATTAACGATTGACTAGAACTCAGTGTACATACCACTGGCTCTGGTTTTAGCAACTCCCCTTAGGGCCCTGAAGACTTCACATCCAAATTGGCTTAGGACCTAGTAAGTAGAGGCTTTATGCCTACTTATAAATAAAGATATAATCAAGCTTTCCCACCTAGCCCCACCTGAGTTCTATTGAATGGGTGGGGAAGATCTTTGATTACATTAATACTACAACAGGGTGAGTTGAAATCAAAGGGATGATATCTAAAAAGTAAAATTAAGGGGTGAGAGAGGAATGTATTGGGAGAGGGAGAAAGGGAGAGGTAGAATGGGGTAAATTTTCTCACATAAAAGAGGCAAGAAAAAGCTTTTACAGTGGAGGGAAGAGGCGGAAGGTGAGAGGGAATGAGTGAACCTTACTCTCATCTGATTTGGCTTAAGGAGGGAATAACATACACTCTCAGTTGGACATGGAAATCTATCTTATCCTACAGGAAAGTGGGGGGAAGGGGATAAGAGAGGGAGGATGATAGAAGGGAGGACAGATTGAGGGAAGGGGTAATCAGAATGCATGACATCTTAAGGTTGGGGGAGGGGGGAGATGGGGAGAAAATTTGAAACTCAGAAGAAACCCCTTCCCCTGATTTCCAGTAGTCAATGATGCCTTTGACAAAGGTTGTATGTTATCACCCAATTAGCATGAGTTCCAGATAATCCACTACTTTTCCTACATAAATTTTAGCATCATTCCTGTTGAGTTGCAAGTTCCTTAAGTAGCTCTGCCCACCATATTGGCATTACAATAAACCTTTGCCAACTTGACCTAAAGAAAAAAAAAGAAATTGGGAGAGAGAAAAAACCAATTTGCCCAAGATGACATGGCTAGTTGAGCCAATACTAAACTTTAAGGCTTTTAGCAGCAAGAGTAACACTTTTTTCACTACTACAAAAAGCCTAAAATGTTTATGTGACTTTTACATGGTCTGAGAATAAATTTAATTATTCTGCTTTTTTGGTATGGTGGGGTTGGTATGTTGGTAGATACAGAAAGTAGTTTTCTTACTTCATCATTGCACTATGAATATGTGTGTTTCATTTACATTTTCTCACCCTTACACCAACCCTGCCTTGTACTAACCACCTTTACCAACTTTCTTTCTACTCCCCAGACTTAGAACTCCCTGAATTAACAAGTGGCAATAAAAGCAGCCGCAGCACACTAAGACCATCTGTATAACGCACCAAAATGTTGCCAGTGGTCAGAAAGCAAAGACCTTTGGGATGCTTCTCTGTACATCAGGACTGAGGTTAGAAAGATGCCCCCTGCCCACCTGCTGCTAAACTCCATGGATATCATTCTGTGCCATCTAGAAATCTAGTAAACAGGTATGTGATAGGATGATCAGAGATGCTGCTGAAGAATCCATCTACATCAGAACCTCAGCTGTACTTGGAGTTGTCATTTTCAATGTCTGATCACAGACAGAAGTATATGGTCAACAGATGTAGTGCTAGAAGGTCCCTTAGAGGACAATGAATCCAACCCCTTCATTTTATAGGTGAGGAAACTGAGGCCCAGAGAGATAAAGTGATTTGCCCAGGATTCCACAGCTAGTAAGCTTCAGAGGCAGGATCCAAAGTCTGGTCCTTCTCATTCCAAGTTCGGTGTTCCAGGGAAGAATCCAGTTTGGACTATCCTATCCTTCATTCTGTGAACAATGGCTGTTCTAATAATAATTAGCTAATTAATATTAAACCTAAGATCATATTAGCTTTTTTTTTTGGCTAATGAATGAGATTTCAGTTTATTAAAGGAGTCTCTTCTTTCTCCTTATTCTATGCTTCACTCATTCCTTTGGAAAACTTTTATTCAAACATATATGTATGCTCTTATTATTACAACATTGGATTATAAACTCCTTGAGGACAGGGACTAAGATCTTTTCTTCTTCTTTTTTTTGTATTCAATTTAATACTTTGTACTAAAGTGCTTAACAAGTATTTGTTGAATTTAATTAGTCATTTGTCTAAATCGTTCCTTCTCTAGCTAGGTGGTATAATGGTAGAGCATTAGGTCTGGAGTCAGGAAAATCTGAATTCAAATCCTGCTTCTCAGATGCTAACTAGCTGTGGGACCTCTCTCTGCCTCAGTTTCCTCAAATGTAAAATAGGGATAATAATCACATCTACCTCATAAAGTTGTTCTTTGGATGAAATGAGATTATATTTATAGAGCACTTAGCACAATGTCTGGCTTATAGTAGAAACTACATAAATGCTAGATTATTATTGCTTATTAGTATTACAAAATTATCCTGAACTGAATGTCCTATAAATATTTTTTCCCCTGTCTTCCCTTCCCTTCTCCTTTTGCTGGGTCTCTTTTTTCCCCTTAGAAGCGAAACATTGGCCTCCAAGGATAAGGCGCCTGTAAGAGGTCTGGCCTTTATTGTGCCTCAAAGAAGTCACATAGAACAGCATGGCTGACAGGCCCCAGGGTCCCTGGTATTAGAAGAGCTTGTTTCCATCTTTATCTCTGACACTGAATCATGTCCTGGCCTCAAGCAAGTTGCTTCCTCATCCATTAAATAAGGGTGGAGTCCATTTCTTCCCTCTTTCTTAAAGATGTTATAAAGATTAATGAGGTCATGTCTGAAAAGCACCAGGCAGAAAGGTATTATTGCAAATACAAAGTGTTATGATGATACTGCTATTCTTCATGCACCCCATCTCCCTGTACACATGCTGGTTGGCAAGTTACCAATCTAGCAGAGTTTGTTAGAACGCTTAGAATGACTACAGGGAAGGAGGTCCATGAGACTAATGGCAGGATGGCTGAGTGCTCTTGGGATATAAGGAATGCCTTTTCTTCCATCCCCTCCATTTACAATAGGTCACCAATTACAGTACTTACTAATATCAGAAAAGGTGCTGTTAAAATGAATGGATTTGTTTTTGATAAAGTGTTTAGGTCCTCAAATTAAAAAGCTTTGTCAAACCACAAGATGTTTTGTGAATCCTGACTTTCTCTTTCTTGTTTTGCTTCCCAAAGGATAATGGCTGGGCTTATCACTCTCTCAGGATTTTTTTTAATTACCCTCAACTCACTCTCTTGATTTGTAATCTTACACTTCTATTGAACTTTCTTGTTTCCCTCTGGAAAAGTTACCATTTAGACTTTCTCGCTTTAATTTTTCTGTTTATTTGTTTGTGAACTGATTACTCAACAAGCATTGTTTGGACAATAGTGCCACAGTACTTTTTTTTTTAAATTGGGCATTGTTTTTACAAGTCAAAATCCTTTTGAAGTATGTTTATTTATGAATTTATTCATGGTTTCTATCCCACATTATACCTGGGCAACTTAAAATAATAATGTTATAAGAAATGAATAGAGTGTTTATGCTTTTTGATTTGTATGGCACTTCATAAGAACATATCATTCAGTATTTCTAAATTACATTGTCTACTACACCTTAGGAAAGCACAGCACAGTTGAAAGAGCCTTATCCATCCTGTGTCTAGAACAATGAGGATTATATTGCACCAATGGAAACATCTTTCAGAATAAGATTACCAAAAAATGGGAGGGGACTTAAGCTTAAATCACATTCAGAACATGTTGAATGACTCCCTTTATCCTTGGGTGTAGAAATTTCACAGATTCCAAATTTCTATTTTGTCCATTATCTTTCCTGTGTAGGGCATATAGTCTGCCCTCATAATTCTCATTTCTCTTGTGAACCACTCAAGAATAGCATCCTGTGTTTGCCTGTTCTCTTCACATTCCATAATGTCCTCTGTCTCATGAAATTTTGGATTTATTTCCTTTGTTTTGCAGTATTTATTCATAGATGCCACAACTCATGTGCTAGATCTAGATGCTGTAGTTCTTTCTGTTGTTACTGTTTTTCCTGTTGATTTATTTGCTTATGTTGAAGGCCTTTGAGTTTTCTTCTTCCTGGAATCTTTGGTTATTTCAGTCTGTGCCCTACCCTCTTCATTTTCCTTATTGTTCACTTTCTGACTCCCACCTTTTTAACTGGTTTCCCTGGGGATTGGACCTCAAAGCTTCTCAATCTCCTACACCAGTCAATTCACAGTTCTTCAGTCTAAGTCTCTACCCTAACTGACTTTTGCATGATCAGAATTGGTCCCAGCTGGATATTGTGCCCTTTCCCTCAGATTTGGTGGAGTGATGCACAGTAATACCCTTCTTCATCAAACAGTATCCTGCCCTGGGGTCCTGTACCACTCTCTCTGTACCTTTGTTCTTCAACCTGGCACTGCAATTCAGAGCTTTTCAGCACTGCTTCTACAGAGTTGTCTGCCCTAAATAGGCTCTGCTGGTGTTTTGGATTGTTTGCCCTTGACACTAGCAGTTCCTAAATTGTAGCCTTGATGCAACAGAGTTGTGAGCCCTGGCAGACTTTTGCTCCCTAGAGGCTGTGGCTGCTTGTTGCAGCCAGGGGAAATTTTCTCAGCCTAAAGCCAGGGTCTATGTAGTATTGAAAAGAGGGAGGGGGAATTGAAGCATAATGGTGAATTTTATTGCAATCCTGTATTGTATCCTTGGATCTGCTAGTAGCAGATCCTGTGCCAGTAGCACAGGAAGTTGGGAAGGGATACTAAGTGAGTTCCGAATCAGTCAGTATCAATTCAGACACATATACATGCACACAGACAGATATATAAGTTGTATACATATATGTATGTATATGTATATAATACATATGCACATACATATGTGTATGTGTGTATATGTATATAATACATATGCACATACATATGTGTATGTGTGTATATGTATGTTCTTTTGGATTCTGGATGTTCTCTGAAGTTACTTTATATTTAGCACATAATTTCTGTTTAGGAGAACTTTGAGAGGTTGTGGGGATCAGAGAAAATGTTTGTCCTCTATCCTGATACTAATGTGCCAGGTAAAGAAACTTAATAATTAAAGCTTTTTTTTAAAAGTCAGGTATTCAAAAACCAAAGTCTATACAAATTCTATTTCTGTCCTTACCCCAGTTATCAGGGTTTCAATCAACTAACACAAACTGTTAAATTCCTGGTGCTGTGACCCACCTCCCTGATGCACAGTCATCTGCCATTGCCAGCTTTCGACTTTACTAAGGCCAAATCCACACAGGCAGAAAGTAGAGAATTAGAGAAATTGAGATGATACTAATACCTGCACCCTACTCCCTTTCATTTAAAGAATAGAAAGACTTATTTTTGTCTGAAAATATTCAGGTTGAAAGTCTACACTTAGCATGGGCATGGATGTTTTAGCTGTTAAGGAAGTCAGTCTTTCTGGTGGAGATGTAAGATAAAGAATAGCTTCTTTTGCTTTTAAATTATAAAGATATCAATACTTTCAAGTGCAACATTATTTAATCTCAATGAAAAAAGTAACAAATACTAGCAGAAAGACAGTCCCTGACCTCAAGGAGCTTACGTTTTAATAGGGGGAGACAATGTATAAAAAGAAGTTGAAAAGTTGCTGGCCACAAGGAAAGGAGACAATAGGAAAATTCAAACTGCAGCCTGGGGAGGAATAAGACATGGCTGGCCCCAGTATTCTTCTTAAGTTGAGGTTCTGGGAATGGATATTCAATCAGGGAGAGGCCATAAAGGCGGAGGGTATTTCCAATGTGTGAATTCTAAGGGTGGAGTGAAGTTCAAGAAGTTTTCTGGAGGATAGTAGAAGACATTTGGGGTGCAGCCTGCAGAGGAATGAGGAACTCTCTAAGATCATAAATGGCTGCCAATCTAAATGTTACACACACACACACACACACACACACACACACACACACACACGGGATTAAAGATGTGTATAAGACCATTCCTCTTTGGATAATTTAATTTACATAAAAAAGTACATTGTGTAGAAATATTTAAATAGAGAGGATACAGTTTTAGGCTCAGGTGGATCATGATAACAATTATCAGTGAAAATAGAATTGTTGAGATGGTTCTATTTTAATAGCAATAGTTCACATTTATATACCCCACAATAAACTAGTTTTAGAGTTGGAAAGGACCTTGAAGGTCACCTACGCTGAGCCCTAGATTTTATAGATAAGGAAACTGATGCCCAGAGAGAGGCAAATGACTTGCCCAAGACCATCCAAGCAGTAAGTAGCAGAGTCAGGATTTGAATCCAATGAACAGTGAAAGGCAACCAGAAAGAGAAATAAATTGTCTTGTGAATGATTTTACATAACCGTAATTCATCTAAGAGGTGACATTTCAAATTTGATGGCTTTTTTTTTCAGTCTCTCTGTCTCTTCTGTTAGCTGTCATTTTAATGAGATTTGCAAATGATAGAAGAAAATATGTTATGGTCATGAATCTTTTTTTCTGTTGAGTGAAAGAGCTAGACAAAAAGAAGATTGGAATATTAATCAGATAATGTGAAAAATCAACAAAAATATTAACATTAAAATTGTTGATGTTTCAGGGAAAGTTTATCAACTTAAAGAGGTTTATCAAATAAAAAATATTTAAATTCTATAATTCGATGCTGTTGACAGAACAGTGCAAAGAACTAATTTCTTTTTTTTTTAGCTCCACTTCTTGGCAAGTTAAAATGAAACAATTAACCTTTTTCTGACTCAGTTTCTCCATTGCAAAAATATGAAAAGCAATATCTGGCACTTTTATACCCTACTGGCACCTTAAGAGGATTAATGAGTTAGGGATTACAAATTGCTTTGAGGCTGTTGGATAAAATTCTCTGTACAAGCATTATTAATATTGCTGAAACTACTACACTCTAAAAAAGTTGCAGAAGCAAAGGAATGACCCTGTGTCAAGCAAGGGACATTTAAGATAGATGATACTTTTCCTGACCTGGAGCTCTAGGACAAGCAGCAAAGAATAAAAGAGAAATTAAGAGTTTATAAAGAATTAATACTTTAGTGAATGTTCTTTATCTGAAATATTCACATTTTTTTGAGAAAAAAACCTTATTTCATTAAATCAGCCAGATATCTTATCATCAGTTTTTCCAAAAAATGATATGTAAAGTAATTAAGTGCAGTTAAATACAAAGTCTAAGACCATTAAAGTGGACGAGAGGAAGTACTGGAATTAGAATGCAAAGTTCATAAATTTCAGGACTATTGATTCTCCCCTTATTCTCATTTTCATCTTTCATCTTATGCATATTTCATCTAGCTTAAATGCCACTTCCTTTTTGAAATCTTCCTTGGTTTCTCCCCTCAAAACTTTTATGACCCTTGTTTGTGCTACTTGTACCACTTTTATATACTCAATGCAATCTATTTCACATTACAGTTAAATGAATCTCATCTAATCCAGGTTATCCCAAGAGATCTATAGATAAAACTGTTAAGAAGACAACAAATTGATACAAAATGCAACAGACTTTTCAGAGTTATTTCTCCCCATTGATGATTGTGGAAAAATCACACTTTGATTTCAACACTCTAGTATTCAAAATGCTTTGAAAAAAAAAGTAGAAATGGCAGATAAGAAGATGAAGTTAGGAAGAAAAGATAGAGTTGATCAAAGGAAGAAATTACACAAAGGAAATTTTCCTTAGAAATGACAAAATTTTAAAGGCACCAAGGTGATTGATTTTCAAAATAGCTAAAAAGAAAAGAGGGAAGGAGAAGGGAGAAATTATTTTATTTATTAAGTACCTACTGTGTGCCAGGCAATGTGGTAAGTACTTTACAAATATTATCTCATTTTTGTCCTGAAAGAGTGAAAGTTAGAAAAAGATTATGAAAAAGAAATCTCTGGCAAGATTGTTACCCAAAAAAGTGCCATAAAGGAGACAAAAGCAACTAACAACTCATCTGGAGGGACTTTTTCATCTCTATTAAATCTTTTTAAATTAAAGCTTATTTTTACATAACAAAAATCCACCTTTTCTTGCCATCCCCCTACCCCGACTCAGAAATAGAGTAAAACAAAACTGTTGGAAACACATCTAATCAAACAAAACAAATTCCAGGCATGACCATGACCAAAATAATATGTCTCAGTCTGCACTCTAAATCCATCACCTCTCTATGGGGAGTTTTGTAGGACATTTCTTCATAAGTCCTCTTGAAGTGTGGTAGGTTGGTCTTGAAATGTGCAATGGCATTGATCAGGGTTCCTAAGTCTTTCAAAGTTGTCATTAGAATTTTGTTGTCACCATATAAACTGTTTTCCTGATTCTGCTCACCTCACTCATTCAGTTTGTATGGATATTATCAGGGTTCTTGGAAGCCACTTCCTTCATAATTTCTTATTTGCCAGCACTCTCTGATTTTCTAGTTTTGTGCTGCAGAAACAGAGATGCTTTTTTTTTTGTACCTCCTTAGTTAGAGCTGATTTTGTTTAGGATTAATTCCTCTGTAATATGCCCTCCCTTTTATTCCCTCCTCACTCTTCTCCTCTTTTACTCCAGGTTCCCTGTTGAGTTGGTTGGTTATTGTCCTTTGTACTTGAAGAGGACCAAAATGTCAGGGTCAAGATATAGACTGTCCAACTGTGACTGATCAGATCAATATGAGCTTGGAAGGTTCTACCACAGGTTGGGAACAAATAATCCACATGAACATTTGGAGCAGAGATGTCTCTAAATTTGCACATCTCAAATATATTTTGAGCTACTGAAATTCTGCTTTGCTCATAGAGCACAGTGCCTTGTTTGATGCGGGCACCTGTGCCATTGTCTCCTGGTTCCAGAATCTCTTCAAGACAATTCAAATGGAAGTGATTTAGTTTCCTGGCATACTGCTGGTATACTGTCCAGGTTTTACTGGCACAGAACAATGACATCAGTGCAATGAGGTCAGACCTTCTCCCTGTTGAGTAAAATGTATTTCTGTACCCATCTGTGTGTGCATCTATGTCTTTTGACCATTTCAGTTGAGAAAAAGGTTCTAGTGTTGCCCACTCTCTGACTCTTTCTCTGCTTTTGTAAACTCCTTGACATGTTGTAGTGAATTCCATCCTCATAAAGACGGAGGAAGTAAGAAAGAAAATCCTATTTGCATATTATCTTAATGAACAAAGAGGACTTAATTGCTTGGGTGGAAATGATAGGTGCATTGGTGGGAACAGTCTTTTGTAAGAGAGGAGAGAGGTGCTGTGCTTAGTTTGACATGTACCCTAGATTTTAGGAGAGAAGATATTAAAGTGTTCATAGAAATTATAGGTAGGATTCTGATGAATGAGATTCTACAGGGGAAGTCAGTGCAAGAGGAATGAGGATCTCTTAAAATTCTAATTATGAAGAAACAAAGAGGATGATTCTAATGAGGAAGAAAAAGGGGAAAATTTCTAAATAGGCTGATTTGGATATACAGGAAACTCACCACCAACATAAACAAGATATGTATAGAAGTTAGAAATGAAGGCAGGTAATAGAGGACAAATTAAAAAACACAAACTGTAGTACTGTGCTGTAAGAAGAGAATGAAGACATAATGGGAACTATCTTTTTTGAACATAGCCAGAGAGATTTTTGTTTGTTTGACAGCGTATTTGTTACAAAGAATTGGTTCTTTTTTCAATAGGTAGTGATGGAAGGAAGAGAAAAATAGATTCTCTTAATTAAAAAAATAGAACTTTAATAAAAAAAGAAGAGTCAGGAGTACTAAATCTCAGGAAGAACTTAGGACATTGAGGAAAGCTAAGGACAGCAAGGCTATTTTTCATTCCTTAGCTATATACAGCAAAACTAAATTCATTAAGAATTTATTAAGTATCATCTATGTGCCAAGCACTATGCTGGGTGTTAGGAATTCAAAGACAAAAGTAAAATATCTATTGACCTCAAGGGACATCAAGAGACGGATTAAAAAAAAAGAGTTAGGATCCTTGCATGGATGGATAGAACTATAATTAATAACCGACAAAAGAGAAAGGACAGAAATACTACACTCTGATTTTTCTTTTGTATTCTCTACTAAAGAGAATAATTTTTGGACTAGAAGAGACAGAATGAAAATGTACAATAGGGAATTGATACCTAAGATAAACAGGGACATAATACAACAACTCCTAGTAACCCTAGATGAGTTCAAGTAATCAGTTCCAGATGTACTACACTCACAAGTGATCAAAGAAATGGAAGATGTGATAGTTGAGATTCTGTCAGTGATAGCTGAAAATCTATGGAGATTGACCAAGCTATAACAACATTGAGCAGGGGTCAAATGGCTTTCTTGGTCTTCCAAATAAAAAAAATAAGAGAATATAGTTTTCAAATTTGTTTGACTGCTGGTAAAATCCTAAAACAGATCATTAAAGGAGTGGTTAATTACCATCTAGAAAAGGAAGTGGTGATTAGAAAGAAATAATATGGCTTTTCTAAGAAGAGGCCATGTCATACTATCCTTATTTCCTCTTTTTTTGTCAAGGTTAATAGACTGGTAGATCAGGGGCATGTAGTAGCTGTATTTTGCAAGGGTTTAGCAGAACACGTGACAAAGTCTTTCATGCTACTCTTGTGGAAAATATAGAGAGCTGTGGGCTAGAAGAGAATACAATTAAGTTGATTCAAAATTGGTTGCATTTATGAAACCAAAAGCCTTTATTTGTTTGGAAGGACTTTTCCATTAGAGAGCACCAAGTTTCTATGCTTGGTCCCATGTTGTTTAACATTTTTATTAGTGTCTAGGATGAAGGCAAAGATGGCATGCTTATCATATCTTCAGATAACACATTTGTGGGAGAAATGGGGTAACACAGAGTTGGTATTCAACAAAATCAATAGACTAGAAAATCAGGCTGAATTTTTCTAAGCTGAACTAGAACAAGGCTAAATGTATACACTTATACTTGGGTTCAAAGAATCAGTTTTACATGTATGTAATGAGGGATGTGTGGCTAAACTGCAATTGATCTGAAAAATATCTTAAGTTTTGGTGAACTTCAAACTCAGTACGAGTCAACAGTTTAGCATGGCAACCCTGAAAGGTGATGCAAGACTGGAGCTCAGAAGAAAAATTAAGGACTGGATACACATAAATACACACGCACATATATATATACATGCATGCAATCACATATACATACATGCATATACACACATACATGTATGCACACATACACACATGCACCTGCACACATATACACACACATATTTTGAGAGAGAGAGAGAGAGAAAGAGAGAGAGTGAAAGAGAGAGAGAGAGGAGAAAAGCAATGCCATAAAAATTTGAGAAAGAATATTCAGGAGACAAGGATGATCCATAATATCAAAGGCTGTAGAGAAGTGGGAAGGATGAGGATTGAAAAAAGTCAGAACATCTGGCAATTAAAAGATCATTCATATCTTTGGAAAGGTAGTTTCATTGATTCTGCTCATTATTTTTGCTGTATAGGGCATAAATTCTGCTCCCATAATTTTCATTTGTCTTAAACCACCCAGAAACAACATGTGGTTCCATGTTGTTCTCAAATTCCACAGGGTTCTCTGTCTAATCAAGTATGGATTTATTTTTCTTTATTTTACAGTGTTCATTCATACACACCTGAACTCACTTACTAAATGTAGAGGCCATATTTCCTCCTGTTGTTACTGTTTTTCCTGTGGATTTATCTGTATATATTCAAGGTCTTTGAGTTTTCTTCTTCCTGAAATCTTTGGAACTTTCAGTCTCTTCCCACCCCCTATTTTCCTTATCACTCACTTCCTGACTCGGTCCCTTCTTATTGTAGTTTCCTTGGAGGCTGAATCTTAAAGCATCTCAGCCTCCTCTCATTCTCGACAATTTGCCAGCCTAGATCTCTAACACAAATGCCTTTTGGGTGGTCAGAACAGGACTTAGCTAGGTAGTGTGCTCTTTGCCCCAGGCTTGGTGGAGAGCTACACAGCTCCCCACATGCATGGTATACTGTCCTGATGACCTGATCTGTTCCTTAGTTTTCTGGCTGGCGCTGACCATTCAGAATTTTGCAGTGCTTATAGGTTGCAGGCTTTTACTCCTAAAGAGCTATGACTGAGCTGTCTGGAAGGTGAAGCAAAATTCTGCATCCTTAGCATGATAGAGACTTGATCCCTTGGTGAAAGGATCAGTCATCATAATATTCAGAGATGAGGAGAACTGCAGGTGGAGATAAAGGAAGGAAAGGACTCTAGACAGAAGATGCCTGCTGTCATATGCTAGGGACTACCAAGAGCTTAAGGAAAATCATCACAGGCCCATAGAAGGGGCTAGCCATGGGAAACAGTCAAGTCTTAGCTAAAGTCCCATCTTCTACAAGATGACTTTCTTAGTCCTCAATGCCAGTGTCTTTCTTCTGAGATTATTTCCAGTTTATCCTGTACATACACGGTTTGTATAGAGCTGTTTGTGTGTTGTTTCCCTACTTAGACTATGAGCCTCTTGAGAAAACAGATTATCATTTGCCTTTCTTTGTAGCTCCGTTGTTTAGCACAGTGCCTGGCACATAGTAGGAGCTTAATGAATGGTGGTTGATTGACTCACTGACTGCTGAGAACTGAAGAAAGATGCTGCAAGCGAGATAGCTATCTATTAGAGTCTGTTCTAAGGGGCGGCCAACTCAGGGCTGCAAGATTGATTTTGTGTTCTTCCTCTTCTGATTATCATGTACCATACTAGTACTGAAGAAGCACTAACGTGCTATATAGCAGCTCCATGACACCACACCTTCAGCTGGAGCCCTACCTATTGAGGGACTGAGATCAAGCAAGCCTCTCTTGGGAGGGTCACTCATTGGTGGATCTTATGATTTTCTGTGATTTCTACAGACTGATCCAAGATGTTAGAGTGAGAGGATTAAAGTGAGCCGAATTTACCCATCCTTCCAAAACAATTGTAAACAGCAGCACTGAATGGAATAAACAGTTAAAAAACATACAAGAAACCTAATCAAAGTAAAAAAAATATCAAAGCAGAGTGGTTGACATGATAAAAGAAATGCTCTGGAGTAATGAGTTAGCTAAATATTAGAAGCAATGGAGATGGAAAAAGAAACTACATATGGTATCTTGAGAGATATCCCCAAATGGGTCCATTGCACATTGGAAGAACTTATCCAAGAATTGGTGCTGATAAGAAAACCACAAGATCAAATAAAGGATGAGCTTGAAGAAAACAAGGTAAATGTAACAGATACAAAAAAGAGGGGAGGAAATAGTGGAAATGATGACCAATCTGGAAAATACATTGGAAAACCTCAAAAAAAACCCCATAGAAGCCACCTACACAGTACTTCCTACAGTGGAAAATCAAATGGCGTACTTTGTAGAGCAGCTGGAAATACAGGTTCTAAATATCACTGAATTTTCCAAATTATTGCAAAACAAGTGATGGTCTTGGGAACAGATAATGCTATAGCAATGCTAGGACTAACGATATGCTAGAGAATTTAGAAAAGGCATGCGAATATTATACTTGAAGAGATAATCAAATGAAAATATTTAAATATTCAAGGGTGGAAGTCCATTAAATAAATCAATAAAACCACTCTACCTAAAATAAGTGATAAGATATTGGCCCAATACATTTATCATGTGAGAAAATGAATCAATTGTTTATTAGGTCTGACAATCTTGCTACAAAAAGTCTTATTTTGTTAGTCTGAGCGACTTCATCATATTTTCTGGGAACTGTACTAAAAACATGGAACCAGGTGGGACTAGAGTTTAGAGCGTCTGGTACCAGAAAGGAGAGATCATTCTGGCTAATCCCTTGAGGAGTTCATTAGGAAGGGAGGGGCAGCCTCGACCTCAGTCTTAGTGCCAGCTTAACCCCATATTGTCTGGAGGAGCTTTATGAACTTTGAAGGGTCCAAAGGATTTGGACTTTTCCCTCGGTGGTATCCTAGCAGTGCCGTTGGAATGGCTCATGGCAGCTTGAAACGGTAGTCAACTACAGGCCCTCCATGAGAGGAAAGAAGATTCAAGATTCTATGGCCCAGCAGAAAAGCTACACCGTAATAAAGGGAATATCTTGAGGACTCAAGTAAAAGGACCTCTATGCATTGTGAGTTATTTCTTTGCCACTGGAACTAAGTTTAAGCCCACTTTACACTGGAATCTCTTTGTTCTGGAAGAAGAGTATGTTCCAGAACTTTACAAATATTTTTGGGCATGTTTCAAAACAATTGTTTTGACTGTACCACCTTAGTAAATATTCTCTTCCAAAACATACTTATGGCTGAAGAAATTGATTCTCAACTATTACTCTTCGAGAGATGTATAGCAGTGGAGGTTCATGAGCTATAGCATTAGAAAGATGCCTCTTAATACCTTAGGGCTATGCTAGAGAACAGAAGTGACTTGTAAGTCACATTCTGGGGACCTAACTCATAAGTGCAAAGGAAATTTGGGATGTCACCCCAGAGCTTATATGAGGTAGAAAAAGATCTATGATAATCATAGATTCAGAAGTTCCCTCCAGTGGAGCAGGTGGTAAACATGAATGCTCATCCTTTGGGACACTTGTCCATATTTTCCCCAGAGTTTGCAACAGAGGGGGCATAAATCTTCTTCTTCTTCTCCTCCTCCTCTTCCTCCTCCTCCCCCCCCCTTATATAGAAGCATGAAGTTTCATTTAGTCTATAAAATTTTGCCTTTTCTCATTTCTTTTTCCTGAGCCATACTTTCTGATATATTTTACATCCATAGTCACCTTTTTTCACCTTAGCTTTGAAGTCACGAAATACCAGAATTTAACTGATTTACTCTGGAGCTTCTTATCAAGGTTTTCATAGAATTTCTCAAATTTTTTATTTATCGAATAGAATTTGCCATAACTGGAAAAAAACAACCAACAAAATGCAAATAAAAGCAATCCTAGGACCCCAAATGGTAGAGCCCAATATTTACACAGTTAAATATTTCATGAGGAACAGTGTGTACCGTCATGGATAAAGCGTCAGCCTTTAAGTTAGGGAGATCTGTGTTCAAATTCTGTGTTTGACACATGCAGCATAAGCTAATTCTCAATTTCTCCCCCACCGCCACTACTCCCCTAGGTTATAGAACAGTTGCTGTTTTGTATTGGTAGAGGAATTTTCCCACTGGGAATTCCTTACACTGATGAAATTGCAGCCTTGTAACCTTTAAAAGCAAGGACAATAACAACAAATATAGTTAAATCATAACAGTAGAAGACTAAGGAAAACATACAAGTGCCTAAAGATGTAGAGATCACTATGAAAGAACAATAATGAGGATCACATCAGACTTTATAGTTTTTAGTTTGAAATTTTTATTGATAAAGGTTTTTATACCATCCTTATTTATTAATATCTTTCTTGCCTACTGATACTTACTGAGATATATCTTATAACAAAGGGAAAAAAGAGAAAAAGTAAAGCAGTTCAGCAAAATTAATGCACATTTCAGTCAAGTCTGACAGTCAGTACAATGTTTCACATTTGTAGTTCTCAAACCTTGCAAATAAGGGAGGTGGGTGCATTTTCTCATTTCATCTTCAGGACCAATTTGACCATTATATTCACACAAGTTTAACTTTTTTCTTTCCATTTATACATATATGGTATATGTATATATGTATGTATTATGTTTATATATGTATATATACATACATGTGTGTATATATATTTTCCTTGTTCTATGTGATTCACTCTTCTGTTCATATAAACCTTTTCACAAGTCTCTGAATTCTTCATATTCAATTGTTTCTTATAGCATAGTAATATGCCATGACATTATTGAGATCTTTTATTTTTAAAATCATTATAGTTATCCCAAGTATCCCTCCTTCTCCTCCTTACACAGAGCTATCAGGTATAACAAATAGTACTTTTTAAAGGCAAAAAAGAGGAAAAAATCAGTACATTAAAAAGTTCAAAAATATATGTAATCCATAATGTACAATATGTAACACTCGTGGACCTCCTACCTGCACAAAACAGGTAGATAAGGGATGTCCTCTCATTTCTCTTCTTGTGAGCCATGCTTGATCACTCTTGTTACATTCACTTTTGACATGTGTGTTTTCTTTCCATTCACATTGTTGTAGTCATTGAGTATATTGTTTTCTTGGTTCTGCTTATTTCACTCACCATCAGTTTATGTATCTTTCCATGAATCTTTGTATTCATAACACAAAAACTTTATTTTATTTTTAATTTATGGAATAAAACAGGCATTTCCATAACAGTATAATAAAAAGAGGATAGCACATAAAACTGTAAATCTATTATATACAACTTGCTATTCATTTAAAATATATAATAAAGTTATGATGTAATTCTTTTCCTTTGTCCCCCCTCCTTTCCACTCTAGAGATGGCTACCATCACACACACACACACACACACACACACACACACACATGCACACACGCACACATGTAAAATTACTCTATACATATGTCTGTTTATCAGTTCTTTCTCTGGATACAGATCACATCTTCTTTCATATGTCCTTTGTAGTTAATTTAGGTATTTATAATAGTCAAAATGACTTATTTGTCAAAGTTGTTCTTAAAACAATAATCCTGGTACTGTATATAACATTCTCTTGGTTCTGCTCATTTTATTTTTCATTATTTTGTGCCAGTCTATCCTTGTTTTTCTAAGACCATTGAACACATCATTTATTATAGCACAGTAGTATTCCATTACATTCATATACCACTTGTTCAGCCATTGCCCAATTGATGGGCATCCCCTCAATTTCCAGTTTTTTGCCACCACAAGGAGAGCTGCCATAAACATTTTAGAACATGTAGGTTCTTTTCCTTTTTTTGTAATCATCTTTGGAAATATATGTAGTACTGGCATTGCTGGGTCAAATAATTTCTTATAGTACAGTAATATTCCATTGCATTCATGTACCATATTTTTTTTTAGCCATACTCCAATCAATAGGCATCTACTTCGGTGCCAATTCTTTGCTATCACAAAAAGTGCTGCTATAAATATTTTGATGTATATGGGGACTTTCTTCTTATTAGTGACTTTCCTCCTTGGGGTGGCAGCCCAGTAATGGAATCTGGAAATAACAGGATATGGACATTTTAGTCACTTTATTTGCATAATCCCCAGCTTCTTTCCAAAATGGTCATACCATTTTACAATACCAAAATATATTGGGAGGGAAAGAAATAAGCATTTATACAGTGCCTACTGTGTGTCAGGCACTATGGTAAGCATTTTACAAATATCTCTTTTGTTCCTCAAAACAACCTTGTGAAGTAGTTGCTGTAGTTATCTCTCTTTTGCAGTTGAGAATACTGAGACAAACAGAGGCTAATTGATTTGATTAAGGTCACATAGCTAGTAAGTATGTGAGGCCAGATTTAAACTCAGATGCTCTTAACTCTCATGCCCAGCACTCTATTCACTGTGTCATCTAACTGCCTACAGATTATATTACTATGGATTTGGAATACAAATATGTTAAGGTAAAGAACAATCTGGAAGAAAAGAAAAGGCAATAATATCAGAGGAACATACAATCTTTATACAAGTAAAAACCAATTGCTCTTGAAGACAAGATGCATAAGGACAACTTTGGGATCATAGATCTCCCAGAAAATGACAAATTAAAAAAACTGACTACTTTAATGTATAATACAATACTTCTCAGAATTTCTGAATACAGAAAAAGCACTAATTGAAAAAACCCACAGATCACCTCCAGAAAACCCTATGTTTCAGACTCCAAGGCATAACATAGTTAAATTTAATAATTCCCATGACAAATGTCAAAATCTGAAAGCGGCAAGGAAAAAAATTCACTATTGTTTTCTTTCACACAATTATTGTCTCTATGATTTGTCCATATTTAGGAATTAATTGTTAAATCTCCATTTGGATCTATCTTCTTTTGTAGTCCCTGAATGGGTCACTTTTTATTGCATTATTATTATTATTATTTATTGCATTATTAAGGATGTATTTAAGTTTTTTCCTTTTACATTTGTTTACAATTTATCTGTGTCCTAATATAAAGTTAGTTTTTGTAAAAGTTCTATATGGTGCTGAGAAGTATGTATATTCTTTTGCAGTACCATTTAGAACACATAATAAGTCTTTTAGCTCTAGTTTCTCCAGCAATTTTTTCAGTTCTATGTTTTTATGTTTATCTTTTTGCTAGGCTTATTGAAAACTAAGAGAGGGTCATTGAAGGCTCCTGGTATTATTGTTTTGCTGTCTATGTCCTCTTGTAGTATCCTTCCTCCTCTCAGAGAGCTATCTCATATGACAAAAGCACTTTTTAAAGACAACATAGAAAAAAAATCAGTATACTAAGAAGTGAAAGAAAATATACATAATGTGTAATATACAATATGTAACACTTGTGGATCTCCCATCTGCACATCTATGGATTAGGGTTGTCCTCTCATACCTCTTCATATGATTCATGCTTGATCATTTTACTTTTCTATTATTAATGTTTCCTTTATATATTTGGGTGCTAAGGTATTTGGAGCCTTAGCCTTTTGGAGCCTAAGTTTATCACTAATTTTGATTTGTTGTTTTTCGTACTTTTAAGCACGATATAGTTTCCATGTTTATCCCTTTTTGTTTTTTTATGTTTTGTCAGAAAGAATGGTTTCAACTCTTGCTCTTTTGGATTCATACATTGCATAATACATATTTTCCTCTACCCTTTCAGTTTTATTTTGTGTATATCATTGTTTTTAAAATGTATTTTGTGTAAGCAACAGATCATACCTTTTATTTCTTAATGCAGTATGCCACACTTTTTAATTTTATTGAATTAATAATCTATTTACACTCAAAGCTACAGGACTTAGGCTTATATTTTCCTCAATTTATCTATTTTTTAAAGTTATGGTTTTTTTCCTTTTCTGCTGTAAACACTATACGATTTTTCTTTAGTTACTTTAGCTTAATCGTTTTTTTTAAAGGTGTCTGTATTCCCACTGGCTCTACTCCTGTCACCTCTGATCTTTCCTTCCCACTTTTACCTATTTCCCTTTGGAGTTTTGCTTATTATTTATTTTTCTTCCTTGCTTTTATTTGATTATTTAATTAATCCTTTCCTTTTCTAAAAAAAAATTTCAGTTACTCAAGTAGATCTCTCTTCCTCATCAACTTGTCCTGTTCATTAATTTAAGAAAGATACTTTCTCCACCTTCCTTTCAAGAAAGCATTTCCTCACTCACTCTCTTTATTATCCATTCTCTCTTTCTGTCTACTCTAGACAATACTTTCTGGTTCATGAACCCTATATTTATCTAGTCCTCTCTTTATTCTCTATATTCTTCATGGAGTCAAAACTTCTGAGATCTTCCCTCTAAGCAGCTTCTATTATTGACTTGTAGCACTTGTCCTTGGATTCCTCTTTTCCATTGTGTCTCCCAGTTCTTTCAGGTAAATAGAGAGGATGCTACCCCATGGCAGGAATCTCTCCCACTTCTTTCAGATTATGGCACCTACCACTGACCTATACTCTCCTTCTGATTACTTTCCTTCCCCACTTGCCTTATAATCTCCTCCCTGAGTCCATGTCTTCCCACCTCCTAAGGTGCTGGGCACCCTCAGAAATTTTGACTTTTCCATACCCCCAAAGCAGGATAAGTGGTATTCTCCAGCTCCAAATCCTTGCAGACAGCACCCAACACATGGTCTGTATACTCTTTCACAGAACATCTCTCTGCAAATAGGAACATTCATTAGAAGAACAACCTCCCATCACCAAAACAAAGCCTCCCTCTTTTTTCCTTCCTTTTCAATTCTTCCACATTTTTCTTCACCCATTTCTCTGTAGACTCTTCTCTTCCTGAAAGACTACAGCAATCACCTTCCTCTCACTGCTAGCTCTCGATTTGTCCCAGGCATATTATTACCTCCCCCGTCCCCCCAATTTAACTCTCTTCCTCCCATCCCCCTTCCATCCAGCTTTCCATTTTGTAATGTGGTTCAAGGAAAATAACAACAACATTAACTCACCTTGACTCACAGGCAGAATGTCATGAGGTTTTGTCCTTAAATTCTGCCTTCACTCTAGTCTGCTTGTATAAATTTAGAAAAAAGAGTCTTTTGTCTGTCTGTTGTCACTCTGTTATTCCTGCTATCCTTGGCTGTTGCATTCATTTTCCCCTCTTGTATTTCTACTGTTTGGGGTATTTAAGAAGTAAATAATCTCTTCAAGTCTGGTTTTCTTTCCAAGAATGTTTCAAATGCCCCTTTATTGTTCAATATCTATCTTTTAAAAATTTATGGTTAAGCTCAGATTTTCAGAGTAGGTCACTGTGGTTTACATCCTGAACTCTATTGCTCTTTGGAACACATTATTTCATTTCCTTCTGCATTTTCTAATGTATGCAGAATAGTTTTGTCTTATTCAAATTTCTTTCCCTTTGTATTTGAAGATCATTTTCCTGGTCACTTGCAGAATTTATTGTTTCTTAATTGAATTGTTAAATTTAATCACTATATGTCTTGGTGCTTTCACCCTTAGGTTTTTTTCTCTAAAGGCAGTCTATGAATTTTTTCAATTGGCATTTCATTTTCCGCACTCAGAAGTTCTGGGCAGTTTTTATTTTATTTTTTAATCATGGGGTTCATGATTTTATTTTTGTTTTTTGTCTTGTCATGTTTTTTTCTTATATCTTTGCATATATTCTGTCTTCAAGATCAATGTGTTTTGCTTGAATTTAAGGCATGTTCTCTTTTAATGTTTTTGATTTTTGCTTCTCTTCTTCTAGATTGTCTTGTATTTTTGTATATATACATTCCTAATCAGTTGTCCTCTCTTTCATTTCTTTGGTGAGGCTTACCAGCACAAATTCAACTTTTGTTATTCTTTTATGTGTGTGTGTATATGTATATATATATATATATATATATATATATATATATATATATATACATATACACACACACATATATATACATATACATATATAAAAATACATATACATATGGATATATGTATATGTGTGTATATATATATACATATATTTGCTCTGCAGGCTATAAATACTGCTCATAATTATTATTTCTATTTCAAACCACTCAGGAACTGCATATTGTGGTTCTATGTTCTCACATTGCACAAGATCTTCTGTCTTATCAAATGTTGAGTAATTTCCTTTGTAGTACCAATCATAGAGGTAGGAGCTCATTTACTAGATCTGGAGGCCATGTTTCCTTCTGCTGTTAATGTTTTCTTCTCTTTATCTGCTTAAACTCAAGTTCAAGTTTTCTTCCTCCTGAGATCTTTGGCAATTTCATTCTTTTCTCCCTTTATTTTTATCTATTGTTAATATTCTGACTCCTTTCCCTCAGACGGTGATTTTGCTGGAGGCTGAGAAACATCTCAGCCTCCCCTTCACTGGGCAATTCATGATTCCCCCGCCTAGGTCTCTGTGCCAAGTAACTTTTAGGGGTGATGTAACTGGCCTCAGATGGATGTTAAGATCTTTTCCTTAGGCTTAGTGGAGTGCTGCACAGCTTGGTGCAGCACTCTTATCTCTGCCCCCCTCAAGTGTCTTCCCCATTGCCACTTTTCCTTAGTCCTGCTGCACAGTAGTTCTGAGCACTGTTGCTTTTTTTTTGTTTGGACTATGGATCTTTCAGGGAGGGAGTGGGTTAGGTTGAGATGTGGGGTTGAACCTTATTAAAAGCCCATGCAACTGACCTATTCCATTCTCTCTATTCCTCTACTCTCCTGTAGAGATTTTTATTTTGGCATAGGTTTTGCAATCAAAACTAATCTAGTCAGCAAGCTTGTATGCCTGCCAAAAGGAGTGAATGACAGGCTCATGACAATGTGATTGCCACTTGTAGGAAAATGTTATGCCACCATCATCAGTGCCTATGCTCCTACCAGGACGAATCCTGATGAGGTCAAAGAAAAAATTTATGAAGACCTGGAGACCCTTATTATCAATGTGCCAAAAGAAGACAAGCTTATAATTCTGGGTGACTTTAATGCTAGAGTGGGCTCAGACTACCAGACTTGGCAGGGAGTCCTAGGGAAGAATGGAATTAGAAATGGCAACAGCAATGGTCACTTACTACTGAAGACTTGTGCATTTCATGACCTTCTCATCATAGTACAGAATGCTCCTATTGAGGCCACAGAAAATTTCTGCAGTTTGGAGCTTGGATCTCTGTAGCACTTTGAGGAAGAAGGAGGGTCAGGGTGTGAGGTTGTGATTTTTGGTAAGTCCAGGGGTCACATGGGCTAGTGCAGCCTTGCTGGTGGTAGCATGGTGGTCAATGGGGATGGGTATGTTCAAGGTAGGCATTAGTCCATAGAGTTTTTTAATCTTCTTTTGGGTCCCAGGTGTCCTACACCACGAAGATAGCTGAAATTCTTTTATCTTTATTCTGTATTTTCTCTTTTGAAAAGGTTTGAGGGGTTATGAGGATCAGTAAAAATATCTAGTCTTCCTTTTTGTTGGTCACATGACCTAGAAGGTCCATCAGTACATTATTGAACAACACAATATTTAGCCATTCCTCAGTCAATGGTAATTTATTTTGTTCCCAGTATTTTGCTCTCTCTCTCTCTCTCTCTCTCTCTCTCTCTCTCTCTCTCTCTCTCTCTCTCTCTCTCATACACACACACACACACACACAAGTTTCACAGAAGATTTTTCAAAGAGGATAAGGGATATTCATAGGAAGTGCAAAGCAGCATTCATTTTCAAAATTTGTTACAGGTACTGATGAGTCTCACTGAGTTATTTTTTATCCCCTAAGTAAACTGATACCTGTTCTGAAACCAGAGGGCTTGCATAAGGATTTGGTGACTTATTCTCTGAGGGTTCATACAATGCTGAAGTTCCCAGATCATCTGGATTGGGAAAATGATCTAGAGAAATATTCTCCACAGTATACCCTGGCCCTTTGTGTTGGAAGGAAGTCTTTAACAGAAGAGTTAGGAGGAAGGGAAAGGAATAAATATTTCTATAGTGCCCACTATGTGCCAGGCACTGTGCTAAATGTTTGACAAGCATCACCTCATCTGATCCTCACAACAACCCTGCGAGATAGATGCTATTATTTATTACCTCTATTTTATAGTTCAGTAAACAGGCAAACAGAGATTAAGTGACTTGTCCAGAATCATATAGCTCCTAAGTGTTTGAGGTCAGATTTGAACTCAGGTCTTCCTGTCTCTAGGCCCAACACAATACCCACCATGCCAGCTAGTTGCTTCTACCTCTGAATAAGTTATACTTATTTGATTTGATATATTTTAAATTTAGAGGACCAGTAGGACAATGTTTATTTTTGTACTGCAGTAGTAATAAAAAATAATGGATTACTTTAATCCAGCACTTTACATAGAGCTTTCTATTTTATCTTCATCATAAAGTATTTTTACTATTCTCAGTCTACAAATGAGGAAACTGAGGTTCAGAGAGGTGGACATATCTTACATGCCTTGGGAGGGCCCCACGAAAGATGTCCCTGTTGCTTCTTCTATTCACAAAGTAAGTGATACCCCATGTGCCTTAATTGAAATTTAACCTGTTGTATGTATCTGCAGGGCCTGGCTCTGAGATTATCAGGGTGGAAATGAATTAATCTGAGATTATCGTATGCTAACGCATGGTTCTAAAAATCTCATCCAGTGAGGGTGCCATTTTCCATTCCAAATCACAGGTGTGCCTTTTAAGAGTAGACCTAAGGAAACTTCTCTGTTTCAGTAGCCTCTGCTGTGTCTCCCAGAGAAGCGACCCCAGCAGTGAGCACTTCAGACCAGCTGGCATGGAGGTGGTACCAGGGCAGCCCTGGGAGGGGCATATTTCAGGGTAGACAAGCATAGCTTCCTATTTGACTTCAGTCTGGCTGGAAGCACAGTGTATAAAGGTAAAGTCTTTTCCTTAGCAAGCCTGAAACACACTAAGTTTACCCACTCACTTCAGCCTCCTCGAAAGGTGGCCATTTTCCACATTCTCTTCTTCCTTCATACACTTGAGTAAACACCCTCTGCTTTCCTCCCACTGTTCCCAGCTGGTGCCTACAGCGGTTGTTACTGCCTCTACCTTAGGTGGGATCTTAATCACTTCTGCCACGATTTCCCTTGGTAGGTTGTTCTGTTAATGGAGCAACCCAGCAGATCATTCACATGTCCTTCCTTTTAATTTTCCAAACTAGCCAGCAAGAAAGGATTATTGTATGCTGTTCTAGGGCACACTCCACTGCCAGGTAACCAGAAAGGATTTTGTATTCATTTATAGAGCCTCATCTCATTTCCATTATTATCCTGTAAGGTAGACCAGCAGGATCACCCCCAACATTCTGTTGGTGAGACTTTGATTTGGCTCTTTGGGCAGGATTTCAGTGGAATTGTCTCCTGCTCACTGGGAATATTCCATGCCATCAACCTGAGGTTTTTCTTCAGCAGTGGACTGAATAATGATGTTAAACTAATTACGGCCTTGCATACTACACTCTGCTTTGCCGTAATAGCTTTCTACCAGCTGTTTTCTTTCGTAGTTGCTCATTTCAAGTAGGTACCAATACTGCTGGAAGATTCGGGAGGCAGCAAGCAATTTTGATTCTTGTATCAAAGGGAAATCTGTGGGCTTTAAGGGTCCTTCAAAATTCACATAGCTCCCAGGCTCTTCTCATAGCACTCTTTTTTATTCTATTTCTCTGGGCAACAAAGTTTTGAAAATGATACAGAATCTCAAATTTTAATTAAGCTTTAGCAAAATATCTATACACATACTTACCTATCCTTTAACCATTCCATAACTTGCTTGTTTTATTCCCATGGAGCTGGCAAACCGTGCCCGAGAACACGTCTTGCTAAAGATTCAATAGAACCATTTTCTGTAGTAGTTACTGTAGATTAAATAACTGTTCCCATCTGGCTCATGAAATGTATAATCTGTATTCCTCTCTAGATAATAAATGTAGTAAATAACGACTCAGTATCCCATGTACCATCTATTTTGATCTATACCATTGATTTTCCTCCATTAGCTATCAAAGTGTTCTTTTCAGTAACTCTTTCCTTACCTGGGAAATAAACATGCTCCCCACCCTACTGGAGTTATTTCTTACAAAGAAATGTGCAATTACTAGTTCTTCTATCTTAAAGAAGGGTTTCAATGTATACTTTCACAAAAGTTTGACAGGGACTAGTGATAATTACACTGTCCATGGGAGGGCACTTAGCATAGGTGATGAGATGATGATGAGTCCACCTCAAAGTTCAAAGGTATCTGCCCAACACAAAGCAGAATTCCTTCTTCTTACTTGACCTGTAGCATGAATCCTAGCGGCTTATGTGATGTGTGATTAAGTGCAATACAACAAACATTTATTAAGTTCCTACCATATAAGAAGCATTATGCTGGTTCTTGGGGGATACCTAGACAAAGAAACAGATCATTTGGCTTAATATTCTTATTTTAAAGAGGAAAAAGCTGAGATCTACAGAGTTAAATGACTGGCTTGACATTATCCAGCTTCTTCTTGTAGAATTGTGCAAAATTCTGTTATAAGTCCTGCTCTGCCACTCACTAATAAGTTGTACAACTTTGAGTAAGTCATTTAACCTCTCCCTATCTTAGTTTTTTATTTGTATGTAGCCCATTGATTCCACCTACTCTGGACTTAATCTCAGGTATAAATCATGGGAACTTTTAATAGTAATTAATTTCATCTGACTTTTTGCCCCCACTTAGTTTGAAACTGAAATTTTCTAAAGCCCAGATATTTAATTGTTCACTGTATTAACAGACTTGGGGAAAAGTAGTATTGAAACAGTAAAACATTTGATAAGGACTAAAAATATAAAAGAACTACAAAACGATATCTGTACATACACCTAAATGCACAAAATCCATGCCTCCTTCCACTCTCCATCCCCCAACAGTTTAGGAAATAAATTCCACCAAGACTCATGGAATGGGGGCAAGATAGAGCCATAGTCTCATTCTGACTAGATTGGATAAGGATAGGTCTTGGATAAGTCTTATCTTGTCTTTACTTATGTATCTGTGTATACCCAGTCATCTGTTTCCTGGTCATTTCCATCTTCAATGAAGCTTTTGACATATTTTGGTACTTCATCAGTCTTCTCTTAGCCAGAAAGTCTCATTTCCTTGTACCAAGTTCAATTAAATGAGAATAAGAGTCCCTACAGATGATTCTTCTAAGAAGGCCTCTGTACTTCTCATGGTTACAAATCTAGTTGTGGGCACTTACCCATTTATTTTCTTCATCTCTCCTACCCATCACTAATCCTGATGCAAACCACCAGTCCTCACAGAGGTGTCCAGGAGAGAAGAGTCACCAGCAAGATACCCTGTCCCATTTTTTTCCCTTCCTCCAGACTTCCCTAATCTTATGGACTAATCAGATCCCACTAGATCTTTCAGGCAGGAAGAATGACTTGGCTATCCATACCATTTAGATGAGTCACCAACGACAACCCTTCTAGTAAAGTGGAGGATCAATAGGCCTTGTCATCTTTACTGTCACTGCTTCCTAAGTTCTACATTATTACTATCTTCCCTGCTTTTCCACCCACCAGACCCTTATTCAGCTACTACCCTATGACCCATAGATATACCCTAAACTTTTCTGGGCTTTGTCATCTGCTCACTGCTAAACCCTTAGGACTTCTTTACCTTTCCATCTACCATCCATGCTTAACTTTCTTATATATATCTACCCCAATTAGAGTATAGGCATCTTGATTAAGTGAACTGTTCTGATTTTTCTACTTGTAAGTTTCACACTTAGCACAGTACTTGGCACATAATAAGTATTTAACAAATTATTTTTCATGCATTCAACATGCTTCCCAGAAATTAGAATTCTTATTTATTTTTCTCAATGAATGCTGCTGCTCTAGACTCAGTCATTTTTTGAAGTATAGTTCTTTCATTGGCCCATCGCTACCTCTTTCATATAAAATGGGGATGACAATGTGTGGATTGCCTACTTCACAGGGATATTGTGTTAAAAGAATTTTTGAAAAATTTAAAGTGCCATATAAAGAAATGCTATTTTTAATTCTTAGAAGCTGGATTAAAATCCAGGTCACCTGATGACTCAAAATTAAATTTCAACAAAGTGAGAGAAAAAAATTCAGATCTTCAAGACTTTCTATGCCTTTTACTGGAAAGGAAAAATGAAAGAAAGATGCAATTTAAAAAGTCCAAACTTTTTGGTGTGATCTTCAGCAGGTAACTTGTCTTGGTGGGGGAGCAGGGAGGAGGAGAGTCAAAGTGTCAACAAACTAATCATCTTTGTCCACAACAAAAAAGTAAATGCTAAGGTGTAGCGATTCTTTGGATTATTAAATTAAAAAGGAGAGAAGGAATAAATGAGGAAAGAAAAGGAAAGAAGAGAAAGAAAAGAGGGAAGGAAGTAAAGGGGGTAGGGATGAAAAAGGATGAGAGGAAGAAAAAAGAAAGACAGAAAGAAGAAAGGAAGGAAGAAAGAAAGAAGAAATATGGAAGAAATGAAAAAAAGGTGGAGGGAAGAATAGTAGGAAGACAAAGGAAAGAGAAGAAAGGAAGAAAAAAGATGGAAGAAAGAAAGGAAGAAAGAAAAGAGGGAAGGAAAGGAAAGAAGGGAGGGTGGAAAAAGAAAGAGCTGGAAAGAAGAAAAAAGGAGGAAAGAAAAAGAAAGAGGGAAGAAATTAAAGAAAAAAGAAAGGAAGAAAGGAAGAACAGAGAAAGGAAAAAGAGGAATATGGAAGGAGGGAAGGGTAAAAAAAGAAAAGGAAATAGAAAAAAAGGAAAGAGAGAAGAAAAGTAGAAAGAAAAAAGTTCCCCTAAACCCTAAAATCTCTACTTCATCTATTAAGGACAAATATTTATTTTTTGCTTTATTTATACAAATTGCATATATATGAGATGAAGTTTAAACTTCAAGGTATCCTATATTCAGACCCCAACATGAACCCTCTGCTTCAGTCAAATTAGCCTCCTCACTTATTGTCACTGGAACACATGTATGCTTTCTAGCCTCTGTGATATGATATTTCTTCCACCAGGAATTCTCCCCCTCCCCATCCCCTTCTCTGCCTATCCAAACATAGTGCATCCCCTAAGACCTAAATTTAATTCTACCTACTTCATGAAGACTTCCTTTCTACCCTAGACCAGAGAAATATGCTGTAAACTTTTAAAGCACTACTGTCTATGCTTCTTACTTGGTTCTCAGGGTACACTGATTTGTTCTGTAATTATTAAGTGCTTCTGTTAGATCTGCCGAATGAGAATACAAGCTCCTAGATCTCTCTTCAGTGCATGATGAGATGTTTCAGGTAATAGGGACTTAGTTAATATTTGCTAATGAAAATGATGTTGTATAGTGCTCAATCAAATGTGAAACCTTCTATTTTGTGTGGGCAGCCACAACTTGTGAATCCAAAGTGGTCATGTCAGAAGCCATAGTTGGAAAGCTCTGAAGTTAGAGTTATACTTGGAAATAAATGTTAACTAAAACCAGAATGGGGCAATGCATAACAGCAAATTATTTCCAAGATCCTCTCAGCATAGCCATTTGTCTTCTCTGGAGTGTTGCAGGAAACATTTGCTCTCAACTCATTCATTGTGTGTCAGAAGAGATGGATGCTACTGCCTTCTCCTCTAACCCCAAAGCTCTGTTGTGGGAGTTCAGAAAAGTACCATGAAAAGGAGTCAGAATCTCAGGTGGAGGTCAGTGAACCAGAGCCAAGGTTCAGAGGTTATTGTTTTAACTGGTGGGTGAAAGTAACTAGAAGACCAAATGAGATATTCCAGAGACATTAGAACTGGGAGTCACTGGGTTCCCCAGATGCAAGCAAGAATTCAGAGAATAGTATCCAAAGCTAAAGATGAAGCATAAGCTAGGGGGCACATGAATGCCAATAGTTGAGTCCAATATTCAGTTCTGAAGTAGCTGTTATGTCACACAAATAATAGCAGTGGTCATCACAGTGTGACAACCCAGAAACTACTGCTGAATCACAGCTTCTGGTTTTGTTGAATTTCAAGACCTTTGGTCTCTTTTTTGGGTCAATTGGGTCAGCCTCATAGAGAGAATATGGACCAGGCACACATCCTGGAGGGAGCATTGCAATTAACAATATTCTTCCCCTTAGGGAAGTGACAAAAGCCCTGTTCTCCCCAGGGTATACCAGCACACTCTGTCTATGGGGCCTATGCCAGGATCACTTTAGAAAAAAGTGGACTAATCAAAAGCTGTATTCGTACTTGGCTATATTGGTTACCAGGAGTAGGGATCAACTCCAATAGGGTCTTATGATGGTGAATCCTGCTTTGGCTTTTTTTTTTTTGGCACATGAAACTGCAATGCTATTATGTACAACTTGCTATTCCTTTTAAATATATATTAAAATTATTGTGCAACATTCTTTTTTTTCTTTTCTTTTTCCCTCTCCTCCCTACCTTAGAGATGGCTACCATTAGACACAAATATGTATATATGTAAAATCATTCTGTAACATACTTTGATTTGTTTGTCAGTTCTTTCTCTGAATGCAGATAAGATCTTCCTTCATATGTATCTTGTAGTTAATTTGGTTATTTTTAATAGTCAAAACAACTTAGTAGTAATACTACTGAGCCTTGGCTTTCAAGCTTGGTTAATGGCAGGTAGAGACCTGTGTCATAATGTGTACTTAGCTCTACTGATGTTGTACCTTCTAATTCAATTAGAAGCCCCTTGAGGGGAGGTATACTGTCTTATCTAAACTTTATATATCCCCTAGGACCTAGCATCATGCTTCATAGGCAGCGGTACAAATGATCTGTTGTACTAGATTATATTGCTTTCCCAGATACTTTCCAAAGCTGTTATAAGAACCTTGAATTTCATAGTGCTAAATAAAGCTAGGAAATACCATGACCAGGAAGCTGGAAGTGATGGAATGGACAGGAAAGTTGGCTTGGCCTTTCCAAAGGCCTGACCTCATGTCCCCAAGGACCTGCTCAGTCCTTTCCCTCTGTCAACAGTCTGTCAACAACATTTATTGGTTCCATATTCTGTGATATTACTTCTCAGGGGTATGGAAATAATGCCACCACTTTTTTTTTCTGTTGAAGTATGGAGTGGGTCCCCATGAGGAGAAGGGAAATATCTGAGTACCACTGAAGGACCTTAAGATGAACACAATTTTATAAAATCCATTAAACAAAGGTTGTTCCAACAACAACAACAAAGACATGCATATTATTAAGTGATGCAAGGATATAGGTAGGGACTGAGCCTGTGATTTAATTGATGTTGGGAGGTCCCAGGAGAGGAAAATAACTCTACTGATGCTGGTCAGTACCTTCTCTGCAACTTAATGTTTTGAGGAATTACCTAGAGCACTGAGAAGTTAAATGACTTATCCAGGGTCACTAAATACACGCATACATACACACATATACATATACACATATATACATATAATCTCAGAAGCAGGACTTGAACATTGGTCTTCTTGATTCCACATTGCCTGTCAATTAAATAGAATCTCATGGAATTCGATTGATTATATGTTGTCATTAGTAAGAAAGGCTTAGTAGACAGTTCACAGGACCTAGAGTCAGGCAGGCCTAAGTTTGAGCCATTTCTTCAGAAGTGGACTCTTCATATAACCAAAGGCATTTTGCTTTGCCTCTCACTGTGTCAGTTTCCACATTTGTAAAGTGTGGATAACAGTAGTACCTAAATCACAGGGTTGTTGTGAGAATCAAATGAGCTCATTTACACATGTGCTCTGCAAAGTTTAAAGAGCTAAATAAACGAGTGAGTTTTTTTGTTATTGTAGTAGCTACGTCATGCTGCTCAAATCACTTAACCTTGCAGTGTCCTAGGCAACCCTCTCAGACTATAAATTACACACAAGTTGCAGATCTGCTTGGGTGAAGGGGTTTCCACCATGGGAGTTTACTGCGTCCAGGATATCATGGATCCAGCCTTGCCACCATATACAATGGTTGCCTGTTCATGAAACGTATGCAACAGCCACTAACCATCAATTCTATACAACATAGTTGCTGGAGGTGTCAGGAAGTCCAACAATCATTTTAACAGTGCAGAAAGGGTCATACCACATGCTCCATTGAGAGCAAAGTCACCCACAGAGTCTATGCTGTGGAAAGTGATTTGCTGCTTAGCTCTTTCCTTATGTTCCATGGGCAGCAAACCAAGAAATAAGTATGCTTCGGTGGTATAGAAAGCAGTAAGAGCACCCTGGGAGAAGAAGTTACCTTAATCTCCTGAGTGTTAGTCAGTCCTAAAGTCAACAAATATTACTGAGCCCTCAAAGAGTACCCATTACCTAGAGGACTGGAGCTTGAGTTGCTCATGTTTTCCAATGATGTTTTCCTTTGCTCACGTAGAAAGGCTTCTCCAAACACAAATTCACATGAAATCTTAACCAAAAGGTAACAGAAAGGAGAGGAAGAGTTTATTTTTTTTGAGGCCTCCTTTCCTGAGCACATTTGTGTGAGGGATAACCTTGTTAATAACCATATCCAAGATGGAAAGAGACTATAGTGTAAATTGCAATAGCCCTCAACTGTCTCACAACTTTGAGTAGAAATCACTTTTCTAATTTAGAAGTTACTTCCTGTCCTATGTATTCCTTTTATTTTTCTTTCCAATTAACTAAAGCTTGGCAAATACCTTCACTGAGATGGAAGGCAAAGCACCTTATTCATCTAATAAGCCAGTCTTAGCTTGATTGGCAGTTTTAACTTTGTGCAAAAGGTTAAGATGTGACTTTACCACTAATAAGTTCTTCATAGTACCACCTGAGCTGCATGCACTTAGAAAATTTGATCCAAAGGATTATGAAGCTTCCCTGAAGATGGTAAACACAAAACGCCCCTGCCCATTAGAAATATTAGACATTTGTAAATAATTTATTTCTTTTTTACTTTGATTTGGGACACATCTTAAGTAGTGTGTTTTGTTTGTGACAATATTTTTCACAGTGCCCAAATTGTGCACAAAGAATAATGGATATAACCACACAATCCTTGAGTTTTTGAGCTTGAATGTTTTATTCTTATCTCCTTACTGTAAAGATGAGGAAACCCATAGAGATTAAGTGACCTGCCCAGGGTCACGTAACCATTTAATATTTTGAATCCCTTTGTTGCAAAGACAAATATTACCATAAACTTTAATTAGTCTAGTTTGAAATTTAGTTGTTCATGATGGATGAAAAATAAGTTTATTAAAGTAAAGCAAGGGTAAACAAAAATTTAAAGAGTGAATGTTTCATCTATATAAAATGGTTTCCAGCCTCCCAAGTCAATACAGTCACCCTCATTTTCATGTAAACAATTTACTAATCTAAGCAGGTATAGCAGAGGTTCTGCATGACAACAGTTAGTAAGTTGTATGTATTTTTAAATAATATGGCTGAAATTCTTTAAACACTTTTCAATTCTTCCATTTCTCATTAATTTAGAATCATATTCCAATTATTATTAAATATTTATGTATGTTTTATTTGATTTTAAATTCTATAGAGCAACTAAATTAGGTGTTTTGTCTTCTTTTAAAAATATATTTCAGTGCATTAATGAACCCATGCTTTCATCAAGATGAGTATGCCATTCAATGATAGATTGAATGGCATATCCATAGCTACCCATTCTGCATGACTTTCACCCATGTCCTTCCATAAATTCTCCATTGGGTGTTCACTAACAGGCCAAAGACCTTTTTTGGTCTAATTTGAAGATGTATCATTTCAACTTCACCTCTCCATGTTGCTGTGAATATATTGAAGCTGAATACAATTTCATTTATTGTACTTTGTTACTAAACTCAAAAAGTGAAGAATTTTAAAAATGTGATAGAAACTCTAACCTATAAAATTCATTAATACAAGAATTACTTACTGCATACTCACTATATGTATTATACTGGGGAGGATATGAAGAAATAAAGGACAGGGTCCTTTTGTAAGGGGGAAGAGTGCCAGATATGGGGTAGGAGTAATGAAAATATATAATCAGAAAATGTGCCAGGAACAGTAAGAAGGGCAGTGTCACTGGATTGTAGAGTATGTGGGGGAGGGAGTAAAGTAAAATAAAGCTGGAAAGATAATTATGAAGGGTTTTAAAAGCACAACAGATTTTATATCTGATTCTGGAGGTAATAAGGAGCAATTGGAGTTTATTGAATTGAGAGATGTGATATCTTCAGACCTATGCTTTAGGCAGATCACTTTGATAGATGAGTGGAGGAGGGTTTGGAGTAGGTGTGTTAAGTATGAGATGTTAATGGGATATCTGGATGGAGAAGTCCAGCAGCCAGTTGGTAAAGCAGGATCTTAGTTCAGGAAAGAACTTGTAGTCAATCTAAGCAGTTGAACACATGGGAGCTGATAGAATTAATGAGATAAAATTTAGAATGAGAAGAAAAGAGGGCTTAGGACAGTGCAAGCATTACTCACACTTAACTTGTAGTAGAAGGCTGTTGCTATTGTTTGTCCTTTGTTCTTGAAGAAGACCATGACATCAGGGAGGTGATGCCATGACATGCAAATGAATTGGATTTAAATGAGGGAGGGCTGTGCAAAGTCACCAGTCCCACTTTCTCCTCCGGAGCCATCTGGGTCCAGTGGCAAGACATAGATCAGGACAACTGGAGAGGGCCCTGGATGCAGTGGGAGACCTTGGCTTTTTTAAGCTAAGGTCTTTAACAGGCAATGCCTATTCAGTGATTAAGGAAGGGTGATTATATAGAAAAGGAGACTGAAAAGGAGTGGCCAGATATGAAGAAGAGCTAAAAGAGAAGAGAGTTAAGGAAGCCAAGAGAGGAGAATATCCAGAAGAGGTTGATTGTCTATATAAATTTGAAGAGCTGTCAGGTAGAATGAAGACTAAGAAAAGATTATTGGATTTAATGGTTAACAGAGCATTGATGAACTGAAATAGATCTGTTTCAGTCAAATGGTGAGGTTGGAAAGACAGATTTCAAGAACTTGAAGGGTGGCAGGTGAGGAAATGAAGGCAGTGAATATAGATTATTTTCTTTAGTATTTCAGTTATAGATAAAGAGTACAGATGTCTAACAGTAACTTGTTGGGTCAACAGGAAAGATTTATAAAGGTAGGGCAGACTGGAGCATTTTTGTGTTCAGCAGGGAAGGAGCTGGTGGATTAAGAAAGATTGAGATAAGAGAAAAAAGGAATGATTGAGGAGGGAACCTCCTACAAGAGAAAGGATAAAGATTATGAATTGAAGGACTTGTCTAGGCAAGAAGGGCTACTGCTTCAGAGGCTGGAGAAAGAAAGGTGGATGGATGGGAGATTCAGTGGAGGAAGCAATTGATCCAGAAGGTGGAGTGTGAACTCTGGGAGAAGAGATTAGGACTAGAGTTCTGAGATGGCCGTCAGGCAGTTAAATTGCCTCTGTCTAGTCAACTCCTTCCATGGGAATTGTTTGAAATGTTCTTTCCCAAGACTCTGAGGAAATCAGTTAAGTACCTTAACTCTCCCATCCTCTTCAGTTCTTATCCCTGTTGGCAGAAAACAGAAATTGAATAAAAAAAATTCTTTTTTCTTTATCTGTTTACAACTTCTGATTTAATTCATGCTGTTGAAAGAATTTTCTCTTGACATAAAATCCATGACCAATCATAATCTCTTCATGAATAAATGTCTCTATAAAGTTTGCATACAAGGAGGGAACATGGAAGATGCCAATGACTATATTGAAATACACAGAATCAACCAGGTCAGGGAGGTATGTAGTGTTAAAGGAGGACTAGCACCTCTGGTGTGAGAGCTTGCCAAACCCTTTTCAAGGCTGCTCATCCACAATTGATGTCCACTGGTACTCAACTCTCACTTGTGGCTCCAAGAAGCTATATCATGCATGGTGGACACATTCCAGTAGACTTTCTTGGTAGATTGGTTAAACTAGATGGAAGGTAAGTAACAAGCCTCAAATCCATTAGTCAGTTAAAGAGCAGTGTCTACTCTGAGAATATGAAGAGTTCTCTCAATGGAATCAGTGGATGAGAAGAATTTGTTCTAAAGGCCATGAAGGCAGATGAAGCAAGGGCAGTGGTGTGCTGAGAGGTTGGGCAGCCATCAAAGGTCATCTACTGAATGCCAGATCCCTGCCAGTCATCTTGACTTGCTACTGGACCTCAATGACTGGAAGAGAGAGTGAGTCTGACAACTTTGTGCAACTTGCTTCTGTGCATAAATCCAATTCACACGTGAATAAAGACCTCATCCCATGATGCCATTGGTTCTCTTAGAAAATAAAGGACAAACAACAATAACAACAACAAAAAGAGAATATTAGAGTTTTCCTCTACTTGGCTGATCTAGTTCTGAATGTGTGGATCTTATAATGATGATTTTTAAATTAGTAACTTTTATTTATAATCTCCTAAGTGTCAGAGACACTCCTGTTAATGAGGACCAATTCACTCCTGGGCTAAATCCAAGTAATCTATCGTTGTAGTCAGACCAGGTAGCTCAGACTGTGGCCACCTTAGTCAAATCTCCTGTCTCCATCTACTTTCACATGAGAGGCAGGGCAGACAGGAAACCAGAGAAAGCTCATGCCTGCAGGACTTCCAGTGGGAGGAGAAAGGTGTGATCTGGAAAAAATTGTCTCATTTCCTTTCCATTTGGGAGCAGAGAGTAAAAAAAAAATGAATGCCCCAAGCTTTGTCCCACAAGTGACATCAATGAGTTATACCTAGAACAGTGCCTGGCACCTAGAACAGTTGCTGCTTAATAAATGCTATTGATTAGCTGATCCATAGGTTCAAGATGGCGAAGGGAGGAAGTTGAATATAGAGTGAGATTGTTAGACTCATGGAAGAGGTAAGGATTAAGGTATGTAAAAAAAAGAACTGGTTCTGGAGAAGTAAGGTAAAGGGAGATCAGGAAGGGTAGGATTTTATGATCAGAGAGAGGAATTTTAGATGTTTGGATCATAGATATAATACCATTATGGGAATAGCACGTTCAATTATTGTCCCCTTCCCTATGTATTTAAGGCATAATGAAGATTTACTTCATGAGATATAAGATAATTGATGAATCTGGAGTCAGGGAACTTGAGGGGTTGAAGTCCTAAGATAAAAAAGCAAGAATTGGAGCAGAGAAGAAGATTTCAAGTTAGTGTCTGAACTCTTTGAAAGAGGAGTTGGAATGATTACAACAAAGATCTGTAGATGATATATATGGATGGAATGAACCTCAGAGAAGTTGCTGAGTGATGGTGGCAAAGGTGACCAGTCTGAAAGTGGTATTGAGAAACAAGAAGCATTTCTGATCCTGGCCAAATTCGTTAGGTTTGGGGAGTGGAGATGAAAGAAGGATTAAAATGGAGCATCCTGTAACAGAAAAGTGCTGAGCATATAGTGTCTTCCCTTTTCAGTCCCCCCAACACTTAGTGCCTTCCTTTCCCAGATGACCTGAAGGGAGATGTGCCTTTAGAATGTAAGCACCTTAAGAATAAGGTATCTTTCACCTTCTTTATATTCTAAGTTCATAGCACAGTTCCTGGAACATAGTAAACCCTTAATAAATGCTTTCTATCGTATTGTTTCAAAGCCAAAAAAAAAAACCCAAACAAAAAAATCTCCACACTTACCACTTTCTATAAGGAATTCCTTAGATTAAAAACAAAATGATAACAAATAACTCATATCATTTCACTTCAGAATATAAATTCTTTGAGGGCAGGGACACTGTTTTTGTCTTTGTACCCACATTGTAGACCACACTCTCCGGCACATAGTAGTTTTTTAAAAAATGATTATTGAATTAATTAAAATGGTCAGAAATATGTGGCCTAAAATTTTAGTCTACAAACCCTTAGGCATTTGACCCAGATCATGAAATATATTCTTATTTATAGGTTAAACAAACACTGCGCTGAATATTCTAACCACTTACCACCTAAAACATAGCAGCATTTTAATGATGCTGTACAGCATCATCTAATCGGTCATTCATTCATTTCTGCAGTGTGTGCTGCCTACGTAAGATGTATATGACAATAGAGACTGTCTTAATGCTGCTTGTGGAAAACCATGAATAGATAGCTCTGTAATCTTGCCAACCCCTTTCCATGGAAGTCTTTTATTCCTGCCTAGAAGAGAGTAGGAGATGGGGCCACAATCTAACTACTCTGTCGTTTCTGAGAGGGAGTACCAGATAAGAATTGTATCTATTTGCCTCACTAATTATTGCTGTAGGGGCATGATGTTATTAGGTTCCAGACCCTTTCCAATCCGTTATGTCTTAAAAGGAGAGAGTATCCCAAGCTTAGACCTACTGGCTTGGTCTTTTTCCCCAATGCTAGTTAAACACACACACACACACACACACACACACACACACACACACACACACAGAACATTATAAATAATGAATAGTAAATAAACCCATTTATCCAAGTAGATATAAACTGAAAGAGAAATTGACAGATTAGAATATACCAGAAAATACATAAAGGTTAATGAGCTCTTTAGATGGGAGTGAGATGAAATCTCATTCAACCAAGAGAGAGGTCTTGATCTCACTCATCAGTAAATTCCTCAAAGTCCTTAAGGAGGAAATCTAGAAATCATGGACATATTGAAGCTATAGCTTCCTCGTATATGTCTGCAGGAGAGTCTCTCTCTTTCTCTTCCTGGACCTGGTCTCATTGAGACGCTGGTCTCACGAATGTCCTCTCTTGAAGCAAGAGAAAAGAATTTCTCTTCTCTCCACAGCCCTCTTGCCAACTTTGCCCTCACATAGGCATATAGCACTGAGTCATCATTCTCTACATGAAGGAAGAGAATGTTATGCAGAATATTCCAGGCTTGAAACCAATGTTATACATTCATTCACCCATTCATTTAACTAAGTATTTATTTAGTACCTACTATATGCCAAGGCTCCGTGCTAGATGCTAAAGATAACAGGAAAACAATGCTTGAATATTTTTCTCTTCAACTGTAACAAATACATTGTTTTGTAAAGTTGGTACTTCACATGCGTGACTAAAGTGGTCTGGGAGGTTTTTCTTTAGGTTACAACATGGTTATAATCACTGTCCAAGCTGCAAAATTTGGTGGACCAGAGGTTGAAGAAAGGCTAAGAAACAGTCCCAGAAGTTGAAAAATGATGTCATAAATCCTCATTCCGTCCCCCCCCCCCCATACTTGATCCTTTCTTCAGATTCCTTCTTTGACACTCTGGGTCTTTCAAGTTTTCTTTTTTTTTTACCTGTGCAGAGATGAATGTGGGCTCAAAGAGCCCATTAAATACCTAAATCTGACAAGGTATGGACATTACGAGTACTAAACTAGTGTTAAAGACAAATAATTTCTTTAATGTGGTATCTTTCCAAAGGGAGTTTATATCCAACGCGGGCACAGTGCCTACTCAAATGAATTCTTAATGTTAGCATCAGGAGTCTTAGGGAAATATTTGTAGAGGATGGGCCTCCTGGTATCCCTCAATTTATACCAATGAGTCTTCTGTCTTTAATCTATTTCTCCTAGTTACCCTATAGGCTGCAGTTTGCATTTTCCAACATCCAGTTTTAGCAAGTATTCAAGTCTTTTCCTTCCTCTTCCCCTTCTGTTTTCTCTGCAGCTTGGAACCAGCTGCCTCTTTCTCAATTCATCTCTACATCTTTCTTAATGTTCTCCTTTCAGTCTCTTTACCTCTCTCTGTGTTTCTGTCTCTCCCTGTGTCTCTGTCCCTTTCCCCTCACACACCCCATCTTTGTCTCTGTCTGTCTCTTCTTACTTAGAATTCTTCTCTCCCATATCTGGGTACTTTCTAGCCTCAACTAGTTTCACCTTTCCTAGTTCAGGGCCGTATACTGAAAGAAATCACTTGAGGGCATGGTAATTAACATAGGTTTAACAAACTCATGAAAGGACTTTAAATGTAAGGGAAGAAATTTGCTAAGTTTGGACAGTCCAGAAGAGCGCAGAGGTAGCTAAGTGGCTCCATGGGTAGAGTGCTGGAGTCAGGAAGATCAATATTCAAATCTAGCCTCAGACACTGACTGTCTATGTGACCCTGGGGAAGTTACTTGACCACTGTATGCCTCAGTTTTCTCATCAATAAAATGGGGATAATAATAGCATATCTCCCAGAGTTGTCATGAGGGCAAAATAAATATTTACAAGGTGCTTTGAAAACCTTAAAGAAGTGTTGTGTAAATGCTAACTTGCTAACTATTATGATGATGATGATGATGTAAATAAACAGTTGGATATGATGATCACTATTTTAAAGGAACATACAAATGAAAGCTTCCTTTTGCTCAGTTCTGGAAATCTTATGTTTAGACAGGGTATTTGGGAAATTTATGCATCATGATTCCTTTATTCTGAAAACAGTTTTATAACTAAACTTTTTTTTTCCAATTGTTTGTCTGAATTAGCTAGGTCAGGGCTGTCCAAAGTGCGTATGGCCAGCCTACAAGCATAGAAATTTACATAAATGCTTTAGTAAAAGAAGCTGAGCTACAGCAGAGCTTTCACTAAAATGGCAAGTCAAAATATATTGTCTATTGTTTCAATAAAAACCTAAGGTTGGACGTCCCTGAGCTAGGTGATGCAGTGGATAGAGTGCCAGGCTTGGAGTCAGGAAGACCTGAGTTCAAATATGGCCTTAGCCACTTACTAGGTATGTGTCCCTGAGCAAGTCACTTAACCCTGTTTGCCTCAGATTCTGCAACTGTAAAGTAAGCTGGAGAAGGAAATGGCAAACTGCTCCAGTATTCTTTGCCAAGAAAACCCCAAATGGAGCCATGAAGAGTCGGACACGACTGAACAACAGAACATAAGTTAGTTTTTTTTAGTGCAAATGTTAATCTTTTCCTTTAGCGAGTCCCTGAAAGGAGAAATAAATATAGTCACTTGTTTAAAAGTGGGGGAAGGCACCAGAAATACTAAGCTGGATCATCACACATTTCTGATGTCTTCCCCCATCATTCAGACTAGATCCTTGGATCAATTGTTGGTCTTTCGTCTATTACAGACTTTTCCTGCCACAGCAAGTATCTTAAAAAAAATAAGAATGATTTGACTTAAAACTTAATTACTCTGGATATGTTGCCATTTTACTCAGTTCTAATATAGGCAAATTCCAATTTCTTAGGAAATCACTATTGTATTTTGCTTATGAGAGTGCTGGGGAGGCAGCCACTGACAGAACAACCAGGCCCCAACAAACATTCATTGTTAGGTAGGTTCCATATTGTTTACAAAAAAACTTTTATTTGGTTTGTTCTCCCTCTTGCCTTCTTTTCTTATTCCCCACCCCCAACAAAATCCTCATATCAAACATTCACAATCAAACAAAACAATGTCTGGCATTGGCCATGTTAAAAAATGTATGTCTCATCCCGCATCTTGAATTCATCACTTCTTCAACAGACGATGAGGAGCCTGCTTCCTCATTAGTTCTCTGGAAGTGATTTTATTTTGAGCAAAAAGAAAATATGATCCCTGAGATTCCTTATGGATCTTAAAGCTATACTTCTATGAGTATATGGTGGATCTCTGAGATATAAGGATTTTGTTTTTTCATAGGCACTGCCTCGCATTGTTTACTGTGTTAGTAAGAGCCATTATAGTAGGTAGAGACTGAAATCTGCCTTAGTTATATGGCCTCAAGATCTTTCTTAAAATGAAGATGGGTGTGTTTGAAGGCAGACCCAATGAATATTCAGAAGAAATAAATGCATTGTACTTTGATACTGAAGCCTAGGGGCACAGAATATTGCCTGTAAAAACAAAACAAAGCAAAACAAAAAATTCTGCAAACAAAAACTTCAACAATAGATAGACTTTACTTTCTGTAGACACCTTCCTGAAAAGTGGTATTGTGGACCAAGTTTTTGGAAATCAAATCATAGTTTGTACTCATTAGAGCATTTCAGCATTTAAAGGAATCTTGCATTGAATATCTTCATAAAGCAAAAAGCCTTTTGTAAAGGGAATTGACTCACTCCAGTTTATCGTTTGCACAAATACAGTTTTCATGTGTTGGGTTTGCTAAAATAAGATCTGCTTATAATTTAAAATCATGTGCTAGTCCTGAAAATCAAGGTATATATATTTTGGATTTTTTTTCCTGAAGGGGGAAAGAAAGCTTCAATAATTATGCAATTGGGTCCATTGTGTCTAGAATTAAATGTTTTAAAATATTAGTTCTATATTTAAGCATCTTTACTTCTATACTGACAGTTAAGACATGAGATCATGGAGACTGGGTGGGGCATGCCCTCACACCTTAAGGGAGCATTCTCATTGGCCTTGTCCTTTCCTCTTAGGGTAAAGGCCAATGGGAGTGCTCTCCCAGGCTGTGTTGTTATCTCCAGTTATCTCCAGTCTGCTCTATGCAGGCATATGTGTGACGGCTAATTTTTTAAATGGGTTTGTTTGCTTTTTCCGAATACTCTTCCCTTTTCTCTCAAGAAACACAAATTAAAGAATCATTGCTTTGTTTTTGTTTTGTTTTCTTCCAGTGAATTTGCTTTTGAGGACTTATCAATGGAGTAAAAGGTAGCTATGGAGGACAGCTACACACACACACACACACACACACACACACCTATACACACCATATCAAACACCACACAGCCTTCCAAAGTCTGAGTCTTTTCATTTGTAACTTGATAATCCTGGTTAGGCAACATTCTCAGAAATGAAAGGGACCATGCCAGAACACCTTCGTGGAAGGCCCAAATTTGATTCTAATGCAATCTTGTTTGACATGTTGAACAAAAAAATCTAAGCACTTCAAATTGTATCCGAATGCCCTGGTGATGAAACACATGGCAGTTCTACTCACACAGAGGTATTTGAGGCTTATGTTGTGCTCCTTGACAATCAGCAGAATACCTTGAGAGTTTCCAAGTACTCACTTTCTTATGGAGCACATAGATGCTTCCATGCGCTGATATTTTTCTTGCTTTGGGATAGCAATTGTGTGCTCTGAAATCTCTGCATTTTCTGTCCTGCTACCAATGCTTTTTTGTTTTTGTTTCAAATGCTATTTTAATTACTAGAAATTCAGTAGGAAGAATTAGGAAATTAGTAGCAAATGGGAATCTGCAGGATAAAAAGAGAGACCTCACACACAGAATATTAGATAGTGTCATATATCCTGTCTTAAAGAAATGTATTCACTCCATATCCAACCCAAAACACACACATGCACACACACACACACTGCAGCAAAAACAACTTTCTACTGCATATGACCGTGGGAGTCATATAACTCATACAAACTAAAAGGAAAAACATATCTTAGAAAACAAAATTTTGTTGCTGTTAGATCACCAACGTAATCTCAACAGCAACACACAACAATAATAGCAAAGGTGATGTTGCAAACAATCTCATCCCCACTGTGTTTTCCTTCAAGGTTTCCTCCAAGTGTCCAGTAAGCAGATTTCTGAACAGCTGTACAATAATCTTCTGAATGTCCCCTCTATTTTGGGACCCTGGTGGCATTTCTCCACAGTATTGGAAAGGAATGAACATGTCTTGGCTAAATTTCTTGCCTAGCACAGTTTTATGCACGTAACAGGGATAGAGATTGAAAGAAATGATTATTAAATAACAAATTATTGGGGAGATCCCTTATCTTTCCCTCAAATTTACCCCCATCTAGACTATCTTACCTAGGTGGTGGTGGTGCCCTGCTCTACTAGAGAACCTTACAAAGAATTCAATCTAAGGTGAGTCCTGGCCCATTGTGTTCCACTCTGCCAGGTCTGAGTAAAGGTGGACGCCCTTTGTCTAGATTGTCCTAGGTGGGGTAGTTTGAATAAGAGATAAATCTTTTTATCCAAGACTGAATGATCCCCAGTTCTTCCTTAGAATAGATCCACTTCTCATTATAATATTCATTCTTCTCATTAATTATTAATCAAAGAGAATTGATTGCCACCCTGAGAAACAACTACACTTCCTAGGGCATGTAAGCATTTAGTGGGTTCTAAACTTTTTAGCTCTCAAACTTTTTATACAACACAGGATAGATGTGTGATTTCCTTGGCATGGGATGCTGCTGGTGAGAAGTGCCCACTACCAACGTAGGTCAGCACTGGCTCTGTGACTTAGAGCCTTAAAGAGCTGCCTGGAGAGCCTGGAGAAGTAAAATGACTTGCCCACAGTCACCCAGTCACAGCCCGACTTCATGGCTGGCTCTTTATAAACTTCACTGTTTATAAATCGTAATTATCAAAAAACACAATGAACAATATAGGGAAGTATATGAAAAATGGGAAAGGAATGTTATGGACCCACATGTGACCTTGAGGCTGCAGGATCTCCCCCTTTCCTTCCCCCTCCCCCACCACCCCCCGATGGAAGATAGGGGCTAAATAGCAATTCAGCAGCCGAAGAAAAGGCAGGAAAGGAAGCAAAGGAATGGACAGTGATCAGAAGTGTCACAGAAAACTAAGAAACAGAATCAATAAGGGAGGGGACAATAACGTGAAAGATTTCAGAGGGGCAAAGGGGTGCAAGTATTGAGGAATGAATAATGAGAGGTCATTAATGACCGTTAAGAGTTCAGCTGCACTAAAAAGGAGGGAGGGAAAAACGAATTATGGAGGAGCAAGCAGAGAACTGGAGATGGAGACATTGAGACACCTGATGGGGACAATTCATCCTTTGGGAAAGAACAGAGAGGAATAGATTGGTAGCTAAAAAGGGCAGCAAAGTCAATATTTGAAGGCAGAGAGAAGAAACCAGTAGAGAGAAAGATATGAATGATTTTCATGCTTTGCACATAGCTGGTATTCATTAAATGCTTGTTAAATTAAAATTAATGACACAATGTCTCAGAGGAGCTAGGATGGGATGGTAACAAGGTGACAGGGCTAGCCTTGGAAAGGAGGAAAGAGACCATGAAATCAGGGGCTGAGCTAACACTTTTTTTATATCCCCATGTCTTTGGTTAAGTTCCTTGCACATAGTAGACACTCAATGATAATTTGTTGATAGATTGGTTGAATTTTGTCAGATTCTGCTTACAAGCTGCATTCTGCAGAAGAGTCTGACCAGGACTCTCCATCTGGACCTTTTGCTCATCTTCCTTCCATATCTAAACAGCTGATAGCATACTGATCAAAAGCATGCTAAACAATTGTGTTGACAGGTGCGCTTTCAGCATAAATCTATCAATAACAGTCCAGTGACAAAGACCCAAGTGGATCATTAAAAAAGAGAATTAGAAACTCTGAAGAAAAGCTATCCTTAGGAGTGGTGAGCAGGAGTAAATATAAACAAAAGGATATGAAGGAATGAATCAATCAATCACAGCAGATATCTTATGTAGTCTGAAGGGATATTATCTGTTGGGTGCAGCTGTGGTAAGGGAAGCTTAAGGCCTGCACTCTGTTTCCAGTTGTGACAGACACTTTCTCTGGTCTTTCTTCCCTTTAAAAAAAAAGATGTGGATTTTTCATTTTTTGGCCCATAACTCTATTCTAACAAAGAATTTGTAAAATACTTCACAAAGGAGTTGTGTGATTTAATTAAAGAATATTTAGTAATAACATTTGTATTCTTGGTTTTAATGGCATAAGCATTAAGCAGTAGCATTACTGTAAAGTATAATGAGAGGTGATCCTTTGAGTTAGGGAGTTCAGTTTTTATCAGGTAAGGAAACTCAGAGAAGTTAATAATAACTGACATTTGTATAGGACTTTATGGATGCAGCTTTGGCACAATGGATAGGTATTGGGCTTAGAAGCTTGGAAGGCCCGAGTTCAAGTCCCTATACATGCTCCTTGTGTGAACCTGGGCAATGTACTTACCCTTTCAGTGCTCAGGCAGCTTTTTAAGGCCATAATTTGCGGATCTGGTGTTTACTCACATTGGTAGAGGAAGTTTCTTTATGGGGAGTTCCTTAAATGAATGAAATTACAGATCTGGTTTAAATACACACGTACATACAGATGTGTATATGAAAAAATATATACACACACATATACATACGTATATAAAGAGGCACATGCATATGTTTGCACGTATAATAAACTCAAATATCTATGTCTGACTGGAAGTGATGGTTTTAGCATACTATAGTCTAGTAGATAAGTTGACCTAACATTTCTTTAGCACTGTTTCACAAATTTTGTGTGTGTGTGTGTGTGTGTGTGTGTGTGTGTGAGAGAGAGAGAGAGAGAGAGAGAGAGGGAGAGAGAGACACAGAGATAGAGACGGAGAGAGAGAGAGAGAAAGTGAGTTCCATGACCACACATCTGTAATCTTGTCTTGGCGAGGACCCAGAACATTTTTTTTACATTCTATTGGCAATGAGTTTGGAAGCTAATGGAGACGGCACTACAACCACCCAAGAGAACAAGAGAGCTTCAAGACTAGGTAGAGCCCCACTGAACACCTGCATGTCATCAGTGAGATCATTAAGCAAGCAGACAAGTAGAGCCTGCCATCATGTCTGCTTATTGTCAGCTCTGAAAAGGTATTGACAATGTTGAGACAGGCTGTCACTGGAAGAAGCAGGAGATTGAATCAACAAGCTACAGAACATGTACCCCGGTGGAACAAGTTCCTCTGAGTGTGACATCAAAACAAACGGTATCAAAATCATGGAATGCTTGTGAACGTGAGAAGATTCTTCTCATAATCTGCTCAGATGATAGGCTCAAACTACAAATCAGACAAAGGATTTCATTGTTTGGTTGCTGGAGGAATGACAGTGTTGGGCTGGGTGAAATCCTGGAATGGCAGTGGGCTCAGCATCTGTATTCCCAGAGTGCTCATCAGATTCTTCTCTCACCCCACCCCCCATTCATCAACCAAATAAGTAATACCAGAACACTCTCCTGAAGGGCAGGTCCATCTATGGTCATTTAAAATGAAGTAGGCATTCCAAAGTGTTAGGCACACCTCAAGCAGTGTAGGACAGGGGCAGGCTTTGCCCTGGGGATGATCACTCCCATTACCCTGGATTATCTGAGGAATAAGTAAGGTCCTAGCCAGTTAGGAGGTTTTAGGATAGACATTCAATTCAATTCTATTCAATTTAGTTCAATTCAACTCATTTTTACAAACATTTATGTGCTTTCTAGTTAGGTGCTTAATAAATGTTTGTCGAACCCATTTGAAGAATGATGAATATCAGTTAGCACTTGCAGAGCCCCTCTTCTTGATCAGTTTGATTGGGGAATTTCAACATCGGCTTCCACATGTATGTATGCCCTAAAGACGAACAGACATGCTACAACTCTTTTAAACCTTCTATTACTAGGTATAGATTTTGTATTTAGTGTACATAATTGCACATAACCGTGTACATAATTATATCCCTCCCAGTAGAAGGCAAACTCAGAGAGAACAGGTACGGTATCTTTTTTGCCTTCGTGGCTCCAGCATCTATCTGTCATAATAGGGTAAGAAGTGTTTGTGGAATTAAAATAAATTTACAGGCTCAGTGTAAAACCGTGAAGACTGTAGGATCATAGAAATATGATCTTAGATTATGTGGCAACTCAAACTATCTAATAAAACTGAATGAAAACAAAAAGGTGCAGTCACCTTAGTGGTGGGCAAAGGAGAGCCAGAGGCAGGAGGAGTTATAAATCTTCTGAGCTGTGTCAGCTCACATGACATTGAAATTCAGCCCCAGTGGTCTGACATTGCTAGTGTTTTAGGGGCCCCGTGGAAAGGAAGTACTACAGTGTCCTATGTCTGTGAGGTCAGTGTCTCCCTTTCTCAGTGTTTAGCGATCACTGCTCCTAGCAATGGCTTACGTGGCGGAAACACACATATGCACGTGTATGAACACAGGAGGATTTCAGGGCCTGGAGAAGAATGGAATGAAGGCTATGAAGAGTCAGAGAGCTAGGTGATAAATCACCAGCTGGGTAAGAGGCATATTGAGGTTAGCAAAGTGTTGCTGATCTTTGGAATGGTCTGGTGACCGTGAGCATGCCATCCCCACTCTAGGGGTGATAGATGGCCAGAATGACATGTGAATGGATTCTAACACTGAAAAGTGATCTGAGAGATTTGGGCGAGAGATCCTCAGAAGTCAGAGCCTATTGGAAAGGGCTTATTCAAATCAAAAAAGACACCAATAGAAAAAGCCTATAGCCTGGAGGCATTTTCCTCTTGACTAGCTTTAACTGATAGTAAATGTTCTTATTATGATATTGAATTCATTATTTTTGGGAATGCAAAAGAAAATGTGTTTTGTTTGGATAGTGCAAACTTGGGCACTACTCTTCCCTAAATAATGCCACTGCCTCTTGGCATTGGTGTGTTCTAAATTCTAAGTCAGTTGCTGATCTATGTATCACTTTTTTTCTCGTGAAAGGTGTCACTTACATTGTCTGTTAAAATCTTGCAAACAACAATAGGAATGGTGTCTCTCATATGATCTGAGTGGCTTAGGCTTAGGAGACCTAGGACATGGGTGCCCCTAAGTGGCACCTGGGGCAATTGTTGACAGCATGCTCCATAGAAGGAGGCCCCCTTTTCCCCTGCTTCTTTTGACATGACACAGTAGACTGGAAGTAAGGAAAATGTGGGTTTGAGTTCTTCATCTGACAGTCACCAGCTATGTGACTATGGGAAAAGCATGTAACCGCTCTGTACCTCTGTTTCTTCATCTATAAAATGGGGATAATAATCTTGTTTTATCTACTACCTCTTGGGGTTGTTGTGAGTCTTAATTGGCAAGATGCATGCAAAGCATTTTGTAAAAATTCAAGTGCTGTGACTTTCTAGACCTGTCATGGCCCCTCTCAATTCATCTGCACTCACTCCTTCCTCTTTGTCTTATGTCGGAGAGGATGAGGTGTCCTTTCTTTTCTCTTAGCCTCCCCTCTCCATCTGTGCTCTCGTTCAATGTTGTGTTATACAATGAACGTGAGTTCACTGGACTTGCAGCTGTATGACCTGGGTTTGAGGTCCAGTTTGAACACTCCCCCCCAAATGACAGTAGGAAGGGCACTCTGCCTCTGAGTCTCAGGTCCCTTATCTCTGAAATGGGAGGAAAAAATGATACTCATACTTCCTACCTTACAAGATTTTTATAAAGAAAATATTTGATAGGGGCAGCTAGGTGGTGCAGTGAGTAGAGCACCGGCCCTGGAGTCAGGAGGACCTGAGTTCAGATTCGGCCTCAGACACTTGACACATGTACTAGCTGTGTGACCTTGGGCAAGTCACTTAACCCTGTCTGGCCTGCCAAAAAACAAAACAAAAAAACACAAAAAAGAGAAAGTATTTGATAAACCATAAAGTACTATTTAAATATGAACTATCATTATCTTCCTCCTCATCTTCCCCCCTACCCTCCCTTCCTTTTCCTTTATGGCCTTGCCCTTCTTTGTGTATTTTCATTCTCTTTTTCTTCTTTTGCCCTTAATCTCTGCTTAGATACATGCTCAAGGATCCTGCATGGTAAAATAAAATCCTATTCTTGACTACACTACATTCTCAAATGAACTATTTTATTATATTTCTTCTTCCTTTTCCTCTAAACATTTCAAAATATTAGTCTTCCTTTCTTTCTTGCTATTACTCAATCCTTAACCCTTTGCAATCTGGCTTCTTCATGAAACTTTTCCCCTTAAGATCGGTCCTCCTAATTGCCAAATCCAAAAGACTTTTCTCAGTCTTTAGCCTCCCTGTCTGCTCTGTAGCATTTGTTAATAAAATGGGTTCATGACTTAGGAATAAAGACTGATACTATAAGCAATTTGGGAGAGCAAGGAATAGTTTACCTATCAGATTTATGGGAAAGGGAAGAATTCATGACACAACAAGAGATAGAGAGTTTTACAAAATGCAAAATGGATAATTTTGACTATGGTAAATTGAAAAGCTTTTGTATAAACAAAGCCAATGCAACAAAGATTAGGAGGGAAACAGAAAATTGGGAGAAAATCTTTACAACCAATGTCTCTGATAAAGGCCTCATATCTAAAATATACGGGGAACTGAGCCAAATTTATAGGAATACAAGTCATTCCCCAATTGAGAAATGGTCAGAGGATATGAACAGGCAGTTTTCAGAGGAAGAAATTAAAGGTATCTATAGTCATATGAAAAAATGCTCTAGATCATTATTGATTAGAGAAATACAAATCAAAACAACTCTTAGGTGCCATATCTTTCCTGTCAGATTGACTAACATGACAAAACAGGAAAATGATAAGTGCTGGAGAGGGTGTGGGAAAATTGGAACATTGTTACATTGTTGGTGGAGTTGTGAACTGATCCAGCCATTCTGGAAAGCAATTTGGAATTATGCCCAAAGGGCTATAAAAATGTGCATACCCTTTGACCAGCAATACCACTTCTAGGGCTGTATCCCAAAGAGATCATACAAGTGGGAAAGGAACCTGTATGTACAAAAATATTTATAGCAACTCTTTTTTGTGGTGGCAAAGAATTGAAAATCAAGGGGATGCCCATCAATTGGGGAATGGTTAAACAGGTTGTGGTATACAAATGCAATGGAATACTGTTGTGCTATAAGAAATGAGGAGCAGATGGACTTCATTGTAACCTGGAATGACTTATATGAACTGATGTTAAGTGAGGGGAGCAGAACCAGGAGATCATTATACATGATTACAGACACACAGTATCTGTGAGGACTTACTTTGATAGACTTGACTCCTCTCATCAATGCAAGGTTCAAAGACAGCTCCAAAAGACTCAAGATAGAAAAAGTTATGTACATCCAGAGAAAGAATTGTGGAGTCTGAATGCAGATTGAGGCAAACTTTTTGCTCTCTTTTTTTCCTTCTTTTTTGATTTTATTTCTCTTTTCTCATGATTCATTCCATTGGTTATAATTCTTCTTTATAACTGGACTATTACGTAAATAAGTTCAATGTGAAGGTATATGTAGAACCTACATTGGATTACATGTCATCTTGGGGGGAAGAGGGGAGGAGAAGGAGGGAGAGAAATTTTGGAACCCCAAAACTTGTAGAACTGAGTGTTAACTACAAATAAAAAATAAATTTATTAATAAAAAAATAATTATCACCTCCTGCTTGACAATCCTCCAGTGGCTCCCATGACTCCGGTCTTCCCCCTACCGTTCTGACTAGTCTTGTCACAGACTCTTCTTTCTCTTCTCCCCCAATGCATGTGGCTATAGCCTATGGTTTTGTCTTGGGCTTATTTTCTCATTTACTTTCTTATTTTCCTTCTCCCCTATCTTTTTCTTTGTTACCTCATCTTTTTCCATAGCTTCTATTACTCGTAAGTGGATGATTCCCTAATACCTATCTTCTGTTGCAACATATCTCTTGATTCCCAGTTCTCTATTCCCAACCATTTGCTAAATATTTCCACCTAGCTTTCCCATTAGCACCTCAAATTCAACTTGTCTAACATTCAAGTAATAATATTTGTCTCCAAGTCGGCATGTTACCTTCCAATTCATTTTCCCATCCACTCAGGCCACCCTTGCTCTGAATTCCATCCAGTTATCAAGTCCAGTAAGATTTTCAATGTCTCACATTCCTCTGTGTCTAGTCATTGTCACTGTTACTTTGAGATTTCAATATTTTCACTATTTTTCTCCTGGACTGCTGCAACAGGCCTCCCTTCTTTCATCCTGTCTCTCCTTTATATCACCACCAGATTATTCTTTCCAAAGTAGTAGTGTTGCCTATTCAAAAAATGTCAGTGGTTTCCTATTGTCTACTAGGCAAAGACCAGATTCCTTGATTTGGTACAAGTCTTTAGCCTTATGGTCTCAAGATACCTTTCTTGGCTTTCCTCACGCTATGCTTCTGTACACTCCCAATGCTCTAGCCCAACTGGACTAATTGATATTTGCGTGGTAATTGATTAATTAGCAGGTCTTGTGCTTTTCAATGTCTGAGTCTTTGACTTATGTCATTCTCCCTGCTAAAAAGCAGGAGACCTGACCACCAAAACTTCTGCTCCTCAAAATCCTTCAAGGTTTAGCTATGATCCTAGCTCCTTTACAAGTATTCCTTAATCATCCCACACAGACTCAAGAGCAATTTCTGACCTCCTATGGCCCCAAGTCATTCTCTTAAGGCACTTATCAACTCCTGACTTGGATTGTAGTTACTGGCATACATCTTATCTTCTCTACTTGATTGTAAACACTTTATCTTTGTATGCACGAGAGAAGCAAGCACAGTAGGTGGTCAATATACTGAGTTTATTACCTTTCTTTGAAAGCTGTTCTTCCTTTGAACATTCCAGCCTCTTGTATGGTGCTTTGCGTGTAGTAGGCACTTAATGAATGCCTATTGAAGAAGTGACTAGTCAATTCTTCATTTCTGTCAATGGCATCTTCATTTACCTTATTCAGTTATCCAGGTTCAAAACCTTACCTTTGACTCTTATCTTTCACAGCCATCCGTTTCTGACTAGTCCCACTGCCATCACCCTGGTCTGTTTCAAAAGGCTTTGAATTGGTCTTTCTCCACCCAGTCTTTCTCCATTGTAATATATCCTTCACATTGCTGTCAGAGTAACTTTTCCTATGGATAGGTCTAATAATACCATTCTTCTGCTAAAAACTCTTTAATAACTGTTTATAAATTTTTTAACAGCTTTAGCCTGGCATTAATGGTCCTCTAACTGGCTCTAACTTTTAGTTTGAAGTCATTTAAAAAGGAAATAGTACAGGAGTATTGGAGTCAGAAGACTGGGTTCAAATTTAACCCTACCATTTGCTAGCTGTGTAATTTTGGGCAAATTATTTAACTTTTCTGGTTTGTCTCATCTATTAAATGAGGCAATTGGTCTACATAAACTCTAAGGTCCCTTCAAACTTTATAATCCTATTATCTTGCTTTCCCACATTTATTGAGTTTTCCAGACTCCTCTCTGTACTATGTTTCTGGTAAGTGGAGCTACTCGTGGGTCCCTATGCATATGCAGAACTGTCTAATTTCCTTGCCTTTCTCACGTCATTCTTTAAGGTTGAAATATTCCCTATCCCTCCCTCCCTGTTGAATCACAAAATATTAAAGCAGGAAGGATCTTGGAGACCATCTAGTTGAATGCCCTGCTATTATGTATTAATCAACCAACAAGCATTCATTAAATACCTACTATATGCAGGTACAGTGCTAAGCTCTGGGTATACAAAGACTAGAATGAAATAGTCCCTGACCTGAGGTGTTTGCATTCTATTAGGGGAGATAATATGTACATAAATAAATGCAAATAAGATAAGTACAAGGTAAAATTTTTGAAGGAAGGTCATTAGCAGGAGGGGGCAGATTGCGGGGTGGGGGTGGAGTACAGGAAAACCTTAACATAAATGGTGTTGCTAAGCAGAGTTTTGAAGGAAGCAAGAGATTCTAAAAGGTGGACATAATGTGGAAGCATATTCCAGGCATAAGGGACAACCAGAAAAAGTCACAGAGATGGGAGACTGAATAGCCTGTGTGGGAAAGAGCAAAATGCTGGACAATAAAATTGCAAAGTTAGGTTGTGATCAAGTTATGAGGAATTTAAAAATTAAATAGAAAAGCTTATATTAGATGAAAATGGCAGTATAGGTGTACGAACTATTCAGGGAGGACTAGCAAATCTGGTATGAGGGCTCGTTGAGTCCTTAGGGCTGCTCATCCATTTTTGGTGGCCACCATCACCTAACTCTCACCTGTGGCTCCAAGAAGCTGTAGTATGCACAGTGGCCATACCCCAATAAAATCTTCATTGCAGAAGGGCTAAACCAGGTTGAGGGGAACTCAAACTGGACCCATCAGTGAATTAGGGGGTTGTCTGCCCCAAGCATAGAAAAGCCTCCCCCAGAAGAATGGGCAGACAGGAACAGCTTCTTCCAGTGGCCATGAAGGCAGCTGAAGCAGGCACTGTGGAGTGCTTAGAGCTTGGTCAGACATGGAAGAAGCCAAGGTCATCCACTGCATCCCAGACCATTACTGGTCGTCTTGACATGTCCTGCCACTGGAATTTGATTACCCTGGAAGAAAGAGTGAGGCTGATGACTTTGTGCAACTTTGCCTCACTTACATACATTCACACATGAGTAAAGCATCATTCCACAATGACATTGGTCCTCTTTAAAACAACAATGGCAATGGCAGTAGGAAGCCACTGGAGTTTAGGGAGAAGCTACCAATCTAGAGGACCATGTGGAAAGATTTTATTTTGCTTATATGGAAGCATTTTTATTTTCCATCCCCACAAACCTACCATGATAACAGCAGGGTAGGAGGGAACTTAGGGATGGAAAGTGGACCTGTGATTTCATTGGTATAAGGAATACCCAGGGGAAGAAATTCCTTCTACCGATGCAGGTCAGCAACTTAGCCTTAGAGAACTGCCTAGAGCACTGAAGTCAAGTGACTCGTTCAGGCTAACAGCCAATTTGGGCCAGAGGCAGGACTTGACTCCAGGTGTTTTTCATTTCGAGACTTCCTCTGCGTTTATATACATATATACATATATATGTACACACAAAAATATATGTATTTGTATGTGTACATATGTGCATGTATATACGTGTGTATGCACATATGTGGGTGTATGTATATGTGTGTGTGTATATACACATATACATACATATTTATAAAACTTTATATACTATATATATTCACTTTTATATATGAGGGAGTTTTGGCAAGAAAAATGAAGTGACTTTTCCAAGATGACAGAGAATAAGTGGCAGGGACCAAACTCCAAGTCCGTTGTTCTTTTCATTATAACACACATTACCTTACCAAAGTGGAAAGAATGGTTTCTATGTCACCCCCTTTGGAGTTTTCACCAGATGTGCCAGCTTTTCCATTGTCCAGTATTTTATAATACTCTTGTGAACTTATCATGTACTATTTTGTTTTTACACAAATGAAATCACAGGCCAGTCACTATTCCCCAGTTCCCCCATTGGGAGTGTCTATTAATGTGTGTCCTTCTATCGTGATAGATCCTAGGCATGCAAAAGTAAAAATGCTTACATATAATTTGACTACTATCTTTATTTTTAATTTATTAAATAAAAAGCAGGAGTTTAAATTAATATTAACTTAATTAATATTAATTAAACAAAACAATAACAGTGGAATAAAAAGATGATTGCATATGAAACTACAAGTCCGCTATGTACAAATTACTATTCTTTTTAAATATATAATAAAGTTATCATCTTCCCTCTTTCCTTCCAGATGGCTACCATTAGACACAAGTACGCATATGCATATCATTCTATAATCTATACATACTCTAGATATCAGCTCTTGGTTACTTCTCCCTATTTCAATGTGGAATGGGAGTCTTAAAGGCATTCAAGTGAAAATTATTTTCCCTTCTTCATATTTTTCATGATACAATACCTTGCTCTCTTCTTTGCACTGATAATACTCTGCCTTGTATCATGGCTATTTGTATATATGTATCCCTAGCACCATCTCCATATCTATAAAGTTGTTAGCTTCCTAAGGAGGGGATTGTATAACTTCATTCTATACATACTTCTCTATCTCAGTTCTTTCTCTGGATGTAGATAACATCTTCCTTCATAGGTCCTTTGTAGTTCCTGCTATCTTTCTTTTTTTTTAGTATAATTTATTTCCATATATAAACAGATGATAACCCTTATGAAAATACCAGCTTGTTACTGCATTTGGAAATTCCAATATTCTTAAACAATACAATAAAAAATTTAGTTACAAATAATTTAATCTCTCCCACCTCAATCCCCCATAACATTCTGGATATTCTTTTTGTTTTTGGATACTGTGACTTGGACATGGCAGGGGTATACTGCCATCTTTCTCCATGCTTCTCTAGTTTGGTAGCAGTTGATGGTTTATGTTTCTCTTTAAACTCCAGTAGCTCCATACTGCCACTAACATCAAATATAAACTTCTTTATCTTTTAAAGCCCTTCATAGCTTGGTCTCAACTTACCTTTCCAATCTCATTGTATATTGCTTTCCTTCACATCCTCTATTGTCTAACCAAACTGGTCATTTGCTGTTCCTAAGTCATACATTATTTCCTATCTACATGCTTCCATGCCCCCTGCCCCACCCTCCCCCTTGGGCCATCCTCTGTGTCTGGAATATAATGCCACTTTATAAAGACCTCTTGGGGGTCCTTTGTCTCCTTCAAAACTCTGATCAAGCAATATTCCTTAAATGAAGCTTTTCCTAATATCTTCCCCTCTACCCATCTCCCAGCTACTAATAACCTTCCTTCAAAAAATTTACCTTGAATATTTTGTGTGTGAATTACATTCTTACACTGCATTTTCCAAAAAAGCAGGAGCTAAGTTTTATCTTCTTTGCACCTGACCCAACCTAGCACAGTATTTTGTGTATAGTAGATTTTTTATAAATGTTTGTTGACTGAGTGAATGGTCTTTTAATTTAGGTCGAAAGGGAGGTTTGCTACCAGATATACCAATGCTTACTGATTTATCCCGGTGCAAAAGCAAAGAGATCATCATCCTTGTATGGTCTTTGCTTCATGATTTCACTGGGCACATGGAGAACCCTGAATTTAAGTGGGAGAATTACCATACCTGGTCATGGAATTATTTTCTCTTCCTTTTACATATCATATCACATTTCCTTTTGGATTATATTTCCTCTTTTCTTGTACTGTATCACTCACTAAGCTTCAGGGTGTGTGTCACAAGGTGTAAGAGATAATAGGTTGTGAAGTGGTCATGGATGATAGATTGATTCTATATCCTGAAATGTTAAAGTTTTGGGTGATTATGCTAGTATCCCTTTGTTCCTTCCTTCCTTCCTTCCTTCCTTCCTTCCTTCCTTCCTTCCTTCCTTCCTTCCTTCCTTCCTTTCTTCCTTCCTTCCTTCCTTCCTTCCTTCCTTCCTTCCTTCCTTCCTTCCTTCCTTCCTTTCTTCCTTCCTTCCTTTCTTCCTTTCTTCCTTCCTTCCTTCCTTTCTTCCTTCCTTCATTCCATGGCGTAATACTATGTTCTGGGTATTCAAAGATGAAATTATATAACCCTGTCCTTAAGAAGCTTACAACTTAATAGATATGGAGATGGAGCTAGGGATACATATATACAAATAGCCATGATATAAGGGAGAGTGTTATTAGTGCAAAGAAGAGAGCAAGGTATTGTATCATGAAAAATATGAGGAGAAGAAAATAATTTTCACTTGAATACCTTAAGACTTCCATTCCACATTGAATTAGGGAGAAGAAGAACCAACAACTGATATCTAGCTAGAGAATAATGTAGAAAGGCATCCATTTCATCTTATGGGGAAAAATTAGTTTTGTACCTCTATTACCTATCATGCTATTAGTAGAATCTGTAGCAGGCACTCAGTAAATACTTTTTGGTTGGCTGATATCTAACATTATTATTGTTATTTTGTGAGGGAATTGGTGTTAGGTGACTCATCCAGGGTCACCCAGCTAGTAAGATATCTAATATTATTAATACAATTTTTGAACATCTTTCATGATTGTATTTCTAGGATGCTTTGATGTCACTTTGAAAGAAAATACTTCTAAGATCTAGAGTTGGAGAGGACCTTAGAAAGGATCTTTTCCAACCCCTTCATTTCATAGATGAGGACGCTGAGGCCTAGAGAAGTTGAATGGCTTGGCAGGACTAGAACCCAAGTTCTCCGATCTGATCTGTCCTCCTTTCCATTGCCTCACGATGATGTGTTAGATCACTAATACATTCCTGTCACAATCATGGATCATTTTGTAATACAGTTGGATACAACTTAAAAGGAGCCAGGTGGTACAAATGAATAGAGTTCTGGGCCTGGAGTCAGGACAATGTGAATTCAAATCTGGCCTTAAACATTTACTAGCTGGGTGATCCTGGACAAGCCATTTAGCCCCTGTTTGCTTCAATTTCCTCAAACACAAAATGAGGATCATAATAGGACCCACCTCCCAGAGTTTTTGTGAGGATCAAAGGAAGTAATATTTGTAAAATCACTTAGTATAGTACCTGACACATTATAGATGATTAAGAGGTACTTGTTCTCCTTCCCCTCTTGTGCTAGATGCTCCTCCTTCTGTCTACTTAAATATCTCTCACAGCTCTGGTTTCTGTCCTCTTTCCTTCCCTCTCCATGATCTTCCCTCATGAACTCATCACTTCTCCCATGACTTCAGTTATCATCTCTATTTAGAAAGCTCCCTAATCTCTCCTCAACTCTAGTCCTGTGTGATCAGTTGCCTACTGGATATCTCCACCTGTATATCCTAAAGGCATCTCGAATTCAATATACTCAGTTTAGAATGCACTCTATTTTCCTAACAATCCATTCCTTCTGCAATTCCCCAATTTTTATTGACAGCACCATTATCTTTTTAGTCACCCAGGTTTGCAACCTTCTAGTCATTCTTGACTTTCTCTCTCTCTCTCATCCCTCCTGTCCATCTCCTAGCTAGCTGCTTACACTGGAACAAGAAGACATTTCCTGGAGGACTTAACTCTTTTGCCACCACATCTCCTGCCCTGGGGTTCTGATGTCCTGATTGATTTGTGCCTTATATGGCCCACTAGATTTAGACAGGCTTCAGCTTTACTTCAATTTACTCCCTGGCCATCATCCAGTTTCCTCACCACAACATGCACTCTCTGCTTCCCTACCAGTTCTGAAACCATAATGGAATCAGTGCTATCTTTGCTATTGGAAAGAGTATGTGTATCTGATTCTCCTATGTCTCTGCTTACCATCCCTACAACTCAAAAAATCCCAATACCCCATTTTGGCCACCTATATGGCGTTTCCTCTTATTAGAAAGTAAGCATAATCAAAATTATCCATTTTGCATTTTGTAATGCTCTCTATCTCTAGTTGGGTCATGAATTCTTTTCTTTTCCATAAATCTGATGAGAAAACTATTCCTTGCTCTCCCAAATTACTTATAGTATCAGCCTTTACTCCTAAATCATGAACCCATTTTGACTTTCTTTTGGTATGCGGTGTAAGATATTCTTCGATCTTCTCAGCAACACAAGGTACAAGGACAACTCCAAAGGACTCACGATGGAGAATGCTATCTACATCCAGAGAAAGAACTATGAAGTATGAATGCAGATTGAGGCACACTTCATGATAGCCTTTTTTCCCCACCATTTTTTTTTCTTTTTCTCTCTTTTGTTTTTGTTTTTGGGTAGGTTTTTTTTTTTGGTCCTGTTTCTTCTTTCGCATGATTCATTTCATTGATCACAATTCTTCTCCATAACTTGACTAGTGTGTAAATTAATTCAATGCGAAGTTATACATGGAAGCTATATGGGATTCCATGCCATCTAGGGAAGGGAGGGGGAGAGGGAGGGAAGAAAATTGGGAACTCAAAATTATGTGGAACCAAATGTTGTAAACTAAAAATAAAAATTAAAAAAAAATAAAGTAAGCACAATGAAGGTATAGTTAAAATACATTACCCAAGGGTTCAACAGACAGGAAGAGAAATATTACATGAAAATATTACAACTACCCCTAATCAGATCAAATATTCCCTTTTGGATTAGACATAGTATTATGTCATCATCCTCATCATCATCGTCATCATCATCATCATTGTCTGTCTTCACTTTCAAATTTGTATCTCAGGTGCTTGGTAATCAGTCATTTAGTCAATAAGCACTTATTAGATACTTGCTATGTGCTTGGCATGGTAAGTGCTGAATAAATGCTTTTTCTTTCATCTAATCATGTGCTGAATCTATATATTCTCTCCTCTAATGCAGGGCCTCATCACCTGGACTTTTAACATAGCTTCCTAATTGGTCTTCCTATCTCCAGTTTCTTCTTTCTCCAATTCATTCTCTTGTTCTTGTTCAGGCATTTTCAGTTTTGTCCAACTCTTTGTGGCCCTATTTGGGGGTTTCCTTGGCAAAGACAGTGGAATGATTTGCCATTTCCTTCTCCACTCATTTTACAGGTGAAGAAACTGAGGCAAACAGGGTTAAGTGACTTGCCTAGGGTCCCACAGATAGCAAGTGTTTGAGGCCAGATTCAAACTCAGGAAGAAGAGTCTTCCTGACTCAAGGCCCAGAATTCTATCCACTGTGCTATCTAGCCACACAGCTACAAAATGGATTTTCCTAAAATACAAGTTTGTCATGTCACTCCAGACTAAGAAATATTTGATGACTGTTATGTCTAGGATGAATTTCAAAGTCTTCAGTCTGATAAATCCTTCCATAATCTGACTCCTACACATATCTTTCCTGTCTTCTTTTGTATTACTCTGCCACCTATATTCTGTTCTATCCAAGCTAGGTTATTAGGGGCTCCCCATGTATGATATGCCATTTTGCACCCTCACGTCTGCCTCATGGAATAACTAGCTTCCTTTAAGGCATAACTCAGCTACTGGTTCTCAAATATAGTCTTTCTTGATCTTTCCTGTTATTAATATTTCCCTTCCTCCCCAAAAATTGCTTCATAAAACTTGTATTAAATACTTCATATTACTTTGTATATGTTTGATTTTTCTTTATTTATGTGCCTGTCATATCACCTCAATGGAATGTAAGCTCATTGAGGGAAGGGGCCCATTTTGATCTTGTATACCCCTTGACCATAACAGGCCCTTAATAACTGTATCTTGAATTAAATACTAGGTATTCAATCAACATTTCTTGAATTCAGTGAGCATGAGAATGAACTGGATTTTTCTGATTATAGAAACAAAATATTAACAATAATGATGAAGCTTGTCAAGGCTCACTGGTAAACTTAAAAGGCACTTTGAGGACAGGAATGGGAAACACTTTGTCTTCTGTTGGGTCTGGGTCCCTCTCCCCTGATGATTAGCACTTGCACTGCTATGTATTAATGAGTTCTAAATATGCAAACTCAGGCTATACAGATAAATATGTATAGATCTCTTCTAATGCACAGAGGTCTTATAATGTAATGTTTATTAAGGATAAGTAAACATCTTTCAAAAAATAAAACAAAACAGCAAAGAGGAGATGGGGAACTATAGCACCAGCTCACCAGTCAGATGTAATAGTCTTACAGCTCCCTGCTGGACAAGCTAGAGTCTCAGTGGTCCAGAGGAAGGTGCTCTGATGGTGGCCTCTAAGAGGCCAGAAAAGGAATTCAGGATGATGAAAGGAAATTGAGGATTAGGCAAAGGCACCACAGGGAGGAAGCACAAACTAAAACAGAGCCTGGATAATTTAATCGAATAGGTGCTTGCATGTTAAACATTCTCATTTTCACTGGTAGAACTTAGTCATGAACAAAGTATTTCAAATAAGGGCTATAATAATATGTCTGATCCAAAAGGGAGTATTTAATCTGGTTTTGGATAGTTAGCATGTAATAATTTTCTTCCTGTCTGTTGATCCCTTGGGTAATGGATTTTAACAAAAACAACCCCAAAAGATATATAATCTGCAAACATTAGTAATTAATGTTTGTGATCCATGAGCACGATGTTAGGTTTGACTGAAAACAACATTTTTCCCCCTAGTGCTTCTAATGTTTTTGATGCCGTAAGAGAAACCTCCTAAGCAAGAAAGACAGCCTCTCTTTGTGCTACACAGGGAAAGAAATCCAAAATGCAAGAAGTCAATGAGAGCGTGAGTATTGGCTAAGCGGGAAAAGCTGAATGTCTAGAATAAAGATGTGTTTCGTGCATGAATAACTTCCTAACAATCTGCTGAAGGAGTGATTTTGTATCAGGCTGAAACCCCAAACCAGCATCATTTTAATTTGCCAAGCACCTGTGAAAGAATGCAGCTGCAAGGCCATGGGAAAACAATAGGAACTGTGACAGTTCATTAATATAAACCAGCAACTAGATTTATTTGGAAAAGTCATTGATATAGAATTACCCTGGAGGATGCGATGGCATTCCTGAAGTAGGCCAGCAAGCAGCTAACTAAGATTAGAGATGTGTGCACATCATTGGAAACCGAACGGTAATTTGGTAACAATTACAATTTATCGGGTATGTCAAACAGAATAAGGGATGTGTAAGGGGCTAGGATGGCTTCAGGAAAGTTAGGTCCATGTTTTAGGTGCTCAGCCTTATTTCGTTCTGGAAAATCAAGATAATAGCGTGGTATCGAGAATGGTTATCTGTGTACTTGTGCAAAGAAGCGAAATATGAACGCAAAATCCTCTCAGCCAACACAATCCCACCCTGCCTCCATATAATGCTCATCACGGAAAATTTTCAACAGCAGGTTCCCGTTTGCCACTTAACATACTTCCTCCTTTCGTGTGGGAAAGGAGTCTTTTCCTGGAAACAAGTATCTAGTTCTTTGCAGGCAGAGGTCTCGGATATGGAAGGCAAGGCAACTGAGAAATCCTCCAACTTGTATGGAATGGAAGGTACCCACAGAACTAAAGGCAGAACTATTTTGCTCGCTATTGACTTGCACAGCCAACACTTCTTGTAATCTGAGAAAAGGGAGGGAAGGGGCTGGGCTCTGCCTTCATATCCCTGCATCATTTGGGGAAAATCTCAGTGCTAGGCAGAAGGGCAGTAAGCACACTCATTTAACTTGTTTCCAGCTACGAGACAGGCAACATTACACAGTAATGTAAGGAGCAAATGAATGCGAATCCCCTCAACCCTCCAAACATTCCCTCTTTAAATGCAAAGAAAACCTCAAGAATCCTCCAGATAATTTGCTTAGCTGGTTTTCTTAATCCTCTCACACCAGCAGTTAGATTCCCTGGCACTGTTAGAATCGTTGGAAATTGATTGACCTGAACTACTGGTCGTAAGGAGTTAAATTTTATAGAGACCACTGAAGATTTGGCTGATTAGGTGGGGGCAGGGGGGAAATGGGGTTAGGCAGTTTATCTCCAAGACATTGCAAAAAATAATTTGAACCAATAAGGCCTAAACCGTTCTTGAGAGTGAAAGTAGTCTCGGGGTGGAGGAGAACCGTGTCCCCCTCCCCCCCAACAACAACTTTGGAATGTTACTTTTTATCATTTGCAGCTAAGATATAAGGGATATCCGGAACAAAAGAGTCTCCCCAGACACTCTGAAAAAAACAGTTCTTTACTCAAAAAATAAAAATGAAATATGTACAAAAACCCCTCTGAGTATAAGAGAGGGACAGATCTTCTGAAATCCAGGAAGGAATCTGGTGTGAAAACGATGAACTTGGGAATATGGGAGAATCTGTAAAAGGGTCATTTAAAATGTGACATTAAAAAGTATGTCTCTCATTTAAAGCCTCAAACATTGAGGACTTTATTACACGATGTTACATTGCCTCTTACTTTCATCCCATTGGGTTTTTTTTTTAATTCACTGACTCTAAAAGATTTTTTCAGTGTTTGGAGTTGCAAAGTACATTATGTGATGGGAGTACTTCCAAGGACTGGTTCTCATTTTGTGAAATTCTCTAACGGCACTGCTAGAAAATACAACCTTCCAAATGATTGCCAGAATTTTCATTTTCATTTTTTTGGTTGTTTGGTTTTCATATCACGATTGGAAAGCATTTTGAAAACATGAAACCATTTTAAAAATCTCCAGGTTCCTCCCCAGCAAACATAGTGCTAAACAAACAAAATGAACACATGCAATAAAGTTAATAAGCAAATGAAAAATGTTTTATTTCTAGGGAGGCTGCAGTGAAGGTGCATTCTTTGGCCACCCCAAATCCATGGGGTAGGTCTCATGATTTACAGTGGCAACTGCCAAAGTTTTTGGTACCTCAGCTGTACACTTTTGTGGGGATCAAATTTCTAGACTGGTGCATGTGGGAGAATTCCAGTCCTCATGGATGAACACCTGCTCTTGCAATGGAGTCTGTGTAGGGGAGAAGGAAGCACATTGGACTAGGAGTTGGGAGAATTGTATTTTTACTCCTCTGCCCTTCTCCCCACTCAAAGAGAATAGTTTGTTAATTATAGCAATGTTCAAGATGACAACTTCTTAATAAAGAGAACCAAAGATACACATTTTCAAATACTCTTCAATGGTTCTGATAAAATGTTCCAAGTTGTTCCATTTTGGTTCATTTATGCATCTTAACAAATGGTAGCTTACAGCTGAGGCCATTTTCTTCCACACCTGCAGAAGATGGGAAAGTGTGGTGTAGGTGAGGAAGTGAAGATCTTGCTCAGTGGAGCAAGTGTGGTGTAGTAGGAAGAACGCTGAACTGAGTCAAGAGAATTTGGTTTTACTCCTGGCTTTGCTTCAAAATAATTGGACAAACCATATCAGCCCATCTAGGTCTCAGTTTCTTCACTGAAGAAAATGAAGTGATTGGATTAGATATCTCTGCAAGTCCAGTTTATTGAAAACGTTTATGGTAAATTATTGTTGTTCAGTTGTTTCAGTCATGTCTGACTCTTCTTACCAAAGATCCTGGAGTGGTTTGTCATTTCCTTCTCCAGCTCATTTTGCAGATGAGGAAACTGAGGCAAACAGAGTTAAGTGACTTGCCCAGGGTCACACAGCTGGTAAGCATCTGAGGCCAGATTTGAACTCAGGAAGATGAGTCTTCCTGACTACAAGCCTGGCATTCAATGTACTATGGCACCACCTAGCAGCCCTCTATGTGAAATTAATGAGTGTCCTAAATGTCAGTATGGCGCAGTGGTAGGAAGACTGGAAGACCTGGTTTCAAATCCTAATTCTGCCACTTAAATCTGTGTGATCGTGGGCAAAATATTTCCCCTTTCAGTCTCAATTCTTTATTGGTAAAAACAAAGAGGTTGGGGACTAGACAGACCTCTAAGGTCCTTTTCAACCCTAAATTTATAATGCTAGGATTAAATGACCTGTAAGATTCCTTCTCAATCATTAGTCAACAAGCATTTATTAAATGCTTATGATATTCTACACTCTGTGCCAAGAGCTTGTAATAAACAACAACCACCACCACCACAACAACAAAACCCCCAAATAGATTCTCTGGCATCGAGGAACTCACATTCTAATGAGGGGAGACAAACATATAAACAACTATGTGCATACCAGATACCAACAAGGTAAACGGAAGTTGATCTCAGCAGAAGGCACTAGCAGTGTGAAGGATGGGAAAGATGTCCTGCAGATGTGAGATTTTAGTGGGGCCTTGAAGGAAGCCAGAAGGCAGAGATGAAGAAGGAGAGCATTCCTGGCCTGTGGTCAGACAATCAGAAGGGGTAGTGTAGTCATGGAGCAGAGAAATGGAAGGCATGAGGAGCAACAAGAAAGCCAATTTTGACATATGGAAAAATGTAAAATGTAAGAAGACTAGAAAGATGAGAAAGAGACAGGTTTTGAAAGGTTTTAAAAGTCAAACAGGATTTTATATTCTATCCTAGAGGTAATAGGGAGCCACTGGAATTTACTGAGGGCAGCTAGGTGGCACAGTAGGTATAATGCTGGGCCTGGAGTTAGAAAGACTCATCTTCTTGAGTTCAAATCTGGCCTCAGATGCTTACCAGCTGTATGACCCTGGGCAAGGTACTTAACCCTGCTTGCCTCAGTTTCCTTATCTGTAAAATGAGCCGGGGAAGGAAATGGCAGACCACTCCAGAGTCTTTGCCAAGAATATCTCAAATGGGGTCACAAAGAGTTGTACATGACTAAAAAACAACTCACCAATAACAAGGAATTTATTGAGTAGTGATATGGTCAGGACTATGCTTTGGGAAGATCACTTCGGCAGGTGAGTGGAGGATAGACTGGAATGGGGGCAATACTTAAGACAAGAAGACCAACCAGAAAGCTGTTTCAATAGTTTAGAGACAAGATGTTGAGGGAGAGCCTGTGATGATCCCATGACTGCTAATTCCTATGTGAGTCAGGCCCTTCCTTTACCTCTCACACTTTCACAATCCCCTTCTTTCTCCCCTTTCTACTCCCTTCTTTCCACTGATGTGACAGCAGCTTTTCTGACCTTGGCCTCAGTCTTAGGGCCCTTCATATCCTTGAACTGATTTCTGCTTAACAGTTTCTACCTAAACTTTGGCCTATCATTAGAACTTTGTCTTGGTGTCAGGCTCGTTTTATGGCCCTCTGATTAATGGTGCCTCCACTCGATGCTCTGTCTGTCCCAGATTCTAGGCCTGTTCCAGGCTCAGATATTTGGCAACAGCATAGCTCCTTAATTGCTGCACAACTAACACTTGGCTCCAGAGTCAGCATCTTAACATCAGCCGTTCCACATCCGTAGTGTGGCCAACACTTGGAGAGCAGGAAAGCTTGTATAGAGAGAAGCCTATGGGCAACACAGTCTGAGTTTTATGAAGCTCATTGTGAGATACTGGTGGATTCTATCTTTAATCGATAATAATAATAATGACTGTAACTCACTGAAACCAGGGACTGTCTTTCAATACTCTCTGTATTCTTAGCAGTTAGCGCAATGCCTGGCACATAGTAGGCATTTAGGAAAAGCTTGTTGACTGGCTAACATTTGGATAGCGCATTAAGGTCTGCAGAGCATTTTTACGTGCATTCCCACTTGAGAAAATTCAACTGAGAAACAGAAGCTCAGCTTCGGAAGGTACCTCAGAGGTCATTTAGGCAAATGTATTCTTGAAGAATAATTTACTTTACAACATCACCAACAGGTCATTCCTTCCCCTTTTTGACAATTGTATCTTTTCCCTATACCAGGCTCTGTTTTGCTTTTGCTCTTCTCTATGGTTTTGCAAAAGTGACCCACAGGGGTGTAGCAATCTCATCTGTAGCTTCTTTAAAGACTGGGCCTACCTAGCTTAAAGAAAGAAGAGTGTTCTGTAAGCCATAAAATGCTTTAAAGATGCGAGTCATTAATATTGCTTCGGCGGACGTGGCTCAGTTAGGCCTCATGACACTGAGGTCAGCTCAATGCTTGATCAAAGCAAATGTAGTTCTTCAGAAGGAAAATAACAACAACCACACAGCCTACTGTCTAGTTAGAAAGAATCATTGGTTAAAACAGGAAGCTGCCAGATAGCAAGCTGGGGGGAACTCTTCTACCAGCTGCTTGCTCCCCTTATAAAGGCAGCTAAAGAGATAGATAGTGGATAGAGTGCTGGGCCTGAAGTCAGAAAAATCTGAGTTTAAATCCTACCTTAGACACTTAGTAGTTCTGTGATCCTGAGTGAGCCACATAACAGTTCTTAGGCTCAGTTTCCCTCTCCCTAAAATAAGGGTTATGATAACATCTCCCTCACAGAGTTTTATGAGGATCCAATGAGATAAATATGATCTATAAAGAGATGTATAAAATACTTTGCAAACCTTAAAGTGCTATTTAAAAATAAATGAGCGTCTCTGTCCTTTCTCTGGTATTCATTATCTTCCTTCCTTTCAGTCAGAGTAGTGGTCCTTTATCTTCTTTGATCTTACTACCAACATCAAAAAAAGGAAAAAAAAGTACAACTTTAGACTATCTTTAGCATTCATTAAATGCCTCAAATGATTCTGGGCTTTCATGCTCCAGATAAATATCATTTATTTACTCATTCATTCATTTATATTTGTTTATTTTACCATGCAGTGTGGTGTAATGGTGTTGTGGATGGAGAGCTGGCCTCAGACTCCTGCCTCTGACATACTGTCCTTGTGGCACTGAATCTCTTGGTCACCAAGGCAGCTCTGTACACTGTAAATTGCAAAATGCTAAATGACATTGGTAGAAGGAGTGTCCTTATCCCCAAGTGTGGTATGGTGGATGGAGAGTTGGTCTCACAACCTGGAAGGCCTGGGGTGCAAATCCTGCCTCTAACATGTACTGGCTAGGTGATCCTAGACAAGTCATTTCATTTCTCAGTGCTCCAAGCTACTCACTAAAATGTGAAGTTGCAAAGAAGGTACTGACTTCCAACAGCAGAAGGATCTCACTCATCTGGCAGCTTTCTACATCAATGGAATCATAGTTCCAATACCTATCCCTACTCTTATTTTTACAAATAGGGGGTGCAGTGGATAGAGTGCTGGGCCTGGAGTCAGGAAGACTGATTGTCATGAGTTCAAGTCTATCTTCAGATACTAGCTTTGTGACACTGGGCAAGTCACTTAACTCTGTTTTCCTCAGTTTCCTCATGTGTAAAATTAGCTGGAGAAGGAAATGGCAAATTATTCCAGTATCTTTGCCAAGAAAACCCCAAATGGGGTCACAAAGAGTTGGACATGACTGAAAAACAACAAAACAAATTCTGCTCTTTTGCATTCATCCTTAGTTACTTCTTCTTTCTATACTCTTAAAAATCTGAGTTCATTTCAACTCAACAAATATTTATCAAATTTTACCTATAGGCAGACACTGTTCTAGGTTTAGCAATTTCTTATGTACCTACATCAGTATCTTTGTTCATGTCCTCTTTTTCTTCCTCATTCAAATCATTTGTGTTTGTATGGTCAGAATTTTGTTTGTAATTGCATCGTATCCCTTTTGGGTCAACTTCCGTTATGGATTTTAGGTTGCAAGATCCTCCCTATATTTTCTTTGAAGTCTTTAAGTCTGCTCTCCCTAAATCTCAGATAGCACAATCATTCCCCACACAGGATTTCTATCATTTTCACTTCAGCAAATTGTTCTTCCTTATTGGTCAGAATCTGGGCCAGAATAAGATTTCCCTTTGCCACTTACCTCAGCCACCTTCTGAAGGCTAAAATTATCATTAAGTCCAACCTTGTCAGGTGCTTGGCTTTTAGGAGCACCAGCTCACAGATATCATCTCTGTCTGTTCCAACTTTGTGATTTCCTTTTGGAATTTATGATCCATTTACCCCGTCTGGTGAGGATGACTGAAAAAAAAATATTAGTAACTCATATTGTGAATGCACGTAAAGGTTTACAGTTTATAGTAAACTCCCATCATGAGATCAATTTTGTTTCTTTCTCTGTTGAGCTATACTCTCTGCCATGCTGCACCTATCTAGGTGGCCAGTGGTTTTATTCACACGAGCAAGTATTGACTTATGTTGCTATTCCACTATCGCTTTTATCTACTCTGTGCTTTTAGAATAAGGTATACCCCTCCATTGCTAATTCCAGTCACGAGTCAAATCCAACTAAATTTGAGTGACGTCTTATTGGTATTCCCTACTTTCCATTCTCCCTGCAATCATATTTATTCAGGCCTTCATCTCTCCCATTTTGGTCTCCTAAATGTTCTTCTCAAATCAGTACACACTCCTGCCTGAGGAATCTTTTGAATATTTTTCAAATTAACTCCATAATAAAACAAATTAGGTGTTTACGTCAAAATTTAAAGAAATTGAAAGAATGTTAAAAATTGTTTTCATGTGCAACTGGGAAAAATTATTAAAGACAAAAAATTTTGAAAGGAACTCAAATTATCTTCCCCATATTAAGTTATTTTTAAAAAGTTAAAAAAATCTAAAAAGTTTAGCAACTATGACAAGACGGTTTGGCAATCATTATAAGATTAATATGAAATTGATTGAGGGTTTCTTAACTTAATGAAACATATAATAGCAGTTTCAATTGAAAATAAACAATGCTTTCTACTTCACACTTGGTTATGACAAGTTCAGTAATACACCTGAAAAATTGCTTAAAACTAATCACACCTTAGATTCCCCTGATCATGTCATTCCTCAGTGTAAAAAACCTTCAATAATTCCGTACTGCCACCAAATAAGCTCCTCATCTGATCTTCAAGGCCCTCCACAATCTGGTCCCAATCTTTTTTTTTTTTCCTAGCTCGTTCTCACATTATTTCCTTCCACGTTACTGATGTCCCATCCAAATTGGCCTCTCTTGTGTTAACTCTTTTTGTTCATGACATTCTTTATTTCTGAATAGACTTCTCCCACTACTATCCCCTTGATAGAGTTCTTTCATTTCTTTAAGGCCTACCTTGGATTCTTCCTCTTTTTTATTGTCTGATTCCCCCACCTTCCCATTCCTTCCCAACCCACTCTGGTCAATGTGATTTATCCCTCTTCATATTTCTTATAGCACTTTGCCTGGGGTACACATCAGCACTGAGCTCACTCTCCTTACATTGAAATTCTTTGCATGCATATCTTCTCTCTCTCCTTAACCCTCCCACCCCCAGCCCCTCACATCAGATTTCCTTGAGAGGTCTGGATCCTAGCCTTCCCAAAGGCATCGCATTTGTTTGATCATAGTAAGTGATTAATATAATATTGATCATAACTTTAATATAATATATTATGATATAATATATACTATACCATAATACAATATATCATATATAATATGTAGTATACTGTACTATAATATGTCATATAGTATAATATAATATATTATATGTAATATATATCTGGTTAATTGATTCAAATATTAGTTAGGTCAAATTTAGGAAGTGCTGAATTCTGGCTGTTGAAGTTTAATCAAAGCCATACCTAAGTATAGAAATTGCATGCAGCTGGTAATTGGGCAGTAAAACAGGGATGGAGTGATGGAACAGGGAAGGAGGTTGTTCTGCTAGGTAAATCAGGAGTTCTTAGCCTAGGATCCCTAAACTTGCTTTAAAAAAATAATGTATTTCAATATAATGAACTTCCTTTGTAATCTTGCATATGTTATTTTATGCATTTAAAAACACCATTCTGAGAAGGGTTCAGTCAGCTTCACCAGACTACTAGAGGAGCTCATGAAACACAAAATGTGTTTCAAGCAAAGAACAATGAAATCCACTAAAAGACTGGAGGTTCTAAGAAACATCATTATCCTGTACGTCCACCTCTGACATCATTAAAGAAAAACAGGTGGCATAGACCTTTCGCAGCTCCCTCCCCCCACTAGGACATCCTTTGCATTCATTTTATCCCAGATCCTCTTGTATATAAATGTTAGAGAGGTGGGGGTGATAGTTGGGAGGACCAGGGGGAACAGAGAACAGGGTGTTGCTGAAACTTGATTCCTTTTAGGGACTGCCTGGGCAGTATTCTCACCCCATGCTGTGTGGCTACACATTTCCCACTTCCCACTTCAGGGATGTGAGCAAGTAGTCTAATCACTAAAAATAAGAAAACAGATATTAGTTTTTTCTAATGTATGGAAAGTTTTGTCCTCAAGCTAAGATTGTATAGATAGGAGTTCACCTTGAAAGGTCTATGCTTCTTCCTTCCTTCTTTGTTTCCTTCCTTCTTTGTTTCCTTCCTTCCTTCCTTCCTTCCTTCCTTCCTTTCTTCCTTCCTTTCCTTCCTTCCTTGCTTCTTTTCTTCCTTCTTTCCTTCCCTCCCTCTCCTTCCCTCTTTCTTTCTTTCTTTCTGTCCTTCTTTCTTTCTTTCTGTCTTTCCCTCTTGGTTTCTTTCTTTCTATCTCTCTCTTCCTTTCTTTCTTTCCTTCCTTCCTTTTTCCTCTCTCCCTCCATTCATTTGTTCATTTGTTCCTTCCTTCCTTCCTCCTTCCTTTCCTCTTTCCTTCCTTCTTTCCTTCCTTCCTTCCTTCCTTCCTTCCCTCTCTCTCTCTTTCTTTCCTTCCTTCCCTTCTTTCTTCCTTCCCTTCTTCTTTCCCTTCTTTCTTCCTTCCTTTCTTTCTTTTTCATCCTTCCTTCCTTCCTTCCTTCCTTCCTTCCTTTCTTCCTTTCATTCTTTCGTTGTTTCTTTCTTCTCTTCCTTCCTTCCTTTTTCCTCCTTCCTTCCTTCCTTCCTTCCTTCCTTCCTTCCTTCCTTCCTTCCTTCCTTCTTTCTTGCCTTCTTTTTTAGGGTTGGGGTAGGGTGGAGGAGAGGGAAATTGAAGTTTAGCAAAATCCTATATAGCCAAGATAAAGGTGCTGAGTAAAGGTACTGTACTGACCTACACATTCTCACTTTGCAGTATAATATAACAATTTGGATATGGAAGGTAGGCAAAGCTTTTTCACTGCAAATTACCAGATGAACAAAGAAACCCACAAGCTCTTGCTCTACTTTTCCTACAGTGCTGCCTTTGCCTGGGCAGGGCCATTCTGATTGCTTTAAGCACACAGAGATAAGCATGAACAAATACAGTAGCCGATCAGTCCTGGGTGTCATTGACCCTCCACCCCCTCCAGGGGAATGAGGAATCATTTGAAACCCACCTGGGGTTTTCTCTAGCACTTTATCTATGTCACCCATATCTTCCCAAAGTATGGTCAAACAAAAACACAGCTCTTCTTATCAGGAGTTCTAATTCCTTACAACTCTCTTATCACCTAAGATTCCCCAACCCAGCCAGGGCTTTTAGGGATCTGTGTGCTGGATAACAAGACCCTTGAATAGCAAGTGGCCTTATCATCCTCACAACACTTGAATGATTGGGGGAAAGGCTTTCATTTTTTTCCCTGGTATTTTTCCTAGTACTCTTTCAACTTCTCCAAATGGGTCTAGATTTGCAATATAGTTTTCCAAGCTGTATTATCTTTTGGAAACTTCTTGTCTCGCAATTTGTGTCACACTTAAGCCTTGATCCATACAAAACAAAGCAAAGAGTTTAAATAACTTAATTAACATGGTTGCCTAGATATTTGAAGAGATTTACTTAATTTATATAACATTTACTTCTCTCTCCTTTCTCTCTTTCCCTTTTTCCTTCCTTCCTTCCTTCCTTCCTTCCTTCCTTCCTTCCTTCCTTCCTTCCTTCCTTCCTCTCAGTTAGCTAGGTATTCATTTAAGCTTTTCACTTTCTTTTGATGGTGAGGTTCTGACCCTATTTTGACTTCACATTCCATACTGACCTTTGCCATTTGAGGAAAAAGAAAACATAATAAAAGAGTTCATGATTTACCTATTTATTGTAGGTTTCATTGCCCCTCCCCTTTTGTTTTCATGTATACTGGGATTCTTCTACAGCCACACTTTCGTGAATGGAAATCATTGCTTACCTGTTGTCACAGGTGCAGGACTTATAAGAAAGCTCTAACTTTACCTTTTAGAAACTAACATTCTTCTCACCTTATCCTTCCCATGTTGCTAAAGCTAATATTGCATCATAGAATTCTGAGGTAGAAAGGACAATAAGAGGTTATTCATCCCAATCCCTTCATTGCACAAAGGAGAAAATTAAATCCAGAACAAGTAAAGTGACTTTCCTAAAGGCATATAGATAATAGACATAAGAGCAAGGTTTTTAGCCTAGATTTTCTAGCTCTAACTACTGAATCACTTACTTTTGGTGAAATTCTTGTTGTTTACCCTTTGTTCTTGAAAAGGACCAAAGACATCATAAGCACAATGTTTTGACTTGTATGTCCAATCAATGACTTCTTAGCCAGGTGAGAATTGAGACAAAAGATGGCCTAATTTGCCATCACAAAAATATCAGTCTGGGAAGTGAAGACCCTCAATGTTTCATTTGCAGCTATGTGAAGGATGGAGTGAGGAGGGGAGAGTTTAGAGTTGGAAAGACCGATTACCAAAATACTATAATAACTCAGGCTAGTATGGTTGAGGGCCTGTACTAGAGTGGTAACTGTATGAGTAGAGGAAAAGGGTTAAACACGAGAGATATTATAGAAATAAACCGATACAACTTATAAAAATGAATAATTATGGTGGGTAAGAGAAGAAGAATTATTGAGAAGGCCTCTGAGATTCCAAATCTGGGTGACTAGAAAGATGGTTGTATCCTTAACAGAAGTAGAGTCAGTATGTATTCATTAAGTGGTCATCCAAGTCTAATCTCATTTTCCTTTTTAACAGGATTATTAAGCTACTAAATCTGAGCAATACAACCATCACAGGATGCCTGAATTTTAGCAAAGATATTATTATGAAAAAGCTTTCATTATTTCCTAGAGATTTTTTTTTTCATTTAAAAGAATGAGAACAAAGTCTTTTATTTACTTGGCAACTATATCTTGGTGGCTACACAGATTCCCTACCTGGCATGGAGGCTCAGGGCCCCTGACTACTGACTTGCCCAGTGGGGAGGTGGGGGCTGTGCCCTGTAGGAGGAAAGGGTGCCAAGGGATAGAGAAATCACCCCCCTGCTCCTGAGTTTCCCATTCCTCTTGGGGACAAGAGAATTTTCCACCCCTGCACCTGATGAGGGGACCTTTGAGGCAGGAACAAAGAGCACTATACAGCCATGATCACTGCCTTTGACACCCTTGTCCCACAAATGAAAGCCCTGTGATCCACTTCCGCCATGCTCCAAGCACCATTTGTGAGGGCCCTTGTTGGGGTGGGCAGGAGGGGAAAGACCCAGGCAGGAGGTGGGGGTAGGGGATATATCTGGCCTGCCCCTTCTCAGAGAAAGATTAGCATAGTCCTGAGGTGGGAGGTCTTAGGAGGGGGAGGGTCTTTCCGCAAGATGCACCTAAGGGTGTCCAAGTTGAGGATGTAAGGCCCCATCAAAGCCCTGTCCCCACTTCGTGGAACTCATTTCTCCCCCCAGTCCCTTCCCCTAGTCATGATCAGAATCCCTGATGATCTTTGGCTTTCAGACCTGGGAAGGAGGGGAATCTGGCCATGACACCTGCCCCAGGGATCCCAGGTAGGGGGAAGCATTGCTATATTATAGTGTAGACAGGTCAATTCAGAACTCAGGAGAATGTAAATTCCTGGAGAGTAGGCCCTGTTTCATTCTTGATTTTGAATTCCTTATAGCTGATAAGTTGGGTTGCTTCAAGTAAGCTTTTGAAATTAAAAGAATTGAACTCAGAACTGGTTGAATAATTGGATCTAAAAAGTGTCCATTAATCGACCCATGTCAACTTTAAGAAAAATCTCTAATGGAAGACCCTAGTTGGGTTCACTTGGGCTTTGTTGTGCTCAACTTATTTACCATTGATTTGGATGAAGACAGACATCACAAACTTATCAAATATTCAAATGACAGGAAGCTGGGAGGAACAGTTAACAAGTTGGATGAGAGAATTGGAATTCAAAAATATCTCACAATAACTTGAATCTATAATAAAATATAACAAATGTATAAATAATAAAAAGGGTTATATAGAAAATATTATACTTTGGTTAAAAAAAACATCTATTGCATAATATTGCTTTCTCAAAGGATAGAACCATCAAGGACTGTAAAGGGAAATCAAATAAGGATGGTGAAATCTTCAATGTTTACTTTAACTAAATGAGAGATCTAGCAAGATGTAAAAAGAAACCTAGGCTTGAAAATCAAGATATATCTATCTATCTATCTATCTATCTATCTATCTATCTATCTATCTATCTATATAGATGTAGATATGATATATGTGTTGTGTTATATAGATAAAAGTATAGATATGTGTATAGAGGAATATGCATATTTATCACAAGAAAATTGTTTTTCTTTTATTTTTAAAGGGTTGGAAGTGGGAAAGAAAGAAAATAGAATTAATTTAATTTTTAAAAACACAAATGTATGTACTACCACAGATGTGAAATGTTCCATGCATTTTCAGATGAGGTCACTGTATTATGAGTTTTACTTAACTCTTTTACTTTGTTGTAAGAGACTTCTCATGGACAAGCAGAAATCTGTAAATATTTGTAATACAAAAACAAAAGACACCAATAAAAATTTTTAAAAAGAGTGAATTAAGAGGCTAGTGCTAACTATGCTACTAACTAGTTACATGACATATGTGCTCTTTGAGGATGGGGCATTCCATTTGTCTTTGTATTCTCAGCACCTAGGGCAGTGCCTAGCTTGTAGGAAATTCTTAGGAAAGGCTCGTTGATATATTGATTCTCTGTGTGTTGGTTTCCTCCCCTCTAAAAGAAGGGAGCTAAATGACCTCCAATGTCCTTTCCTGGTCTTAAATGATTCTACTTTACCTAATTAGCAATGATTCCAATTTATCTCTCCAGTGGCAAAAACAAATTAGAATAGTTGTTAGAGGATGAAAAGGAAAGATTTAGGGGTTAGAGTCGACCACAGACAAAAAGTATTGCTAATTGGATGTGGGAACAGAATGCATGTGAAGATACAACTACCTAGAACTATACTTTGATACTTTGAGTACTTGAGATTTAATCTCTGTGGCTACTTCCTTAACTGATGCAGATGACAAACCTTAAAGCCTGAGCCAATGGTCTTAATGAGCTGCTGGGGACAAAACATTTTATTACCTCATAGTCAACCTTCTGCATGAATCTTTCAGAATCTGGCTAGATTGGTCTCCCAAGAATAGGTATTCATTTTGTGTACTAGTACGTTCATGGCCTATACTCAGTTCAGATGAATTTGGAGAAAATTTATTGAAGGTTTACTTTGTACAAGGTGAGAAGCAGAATAGAGTAGTGGGTAGAGAGCAGGTTTGGAGGCAGGATTCAACCAATGAACCAAGTAACAAGAATTTATTGTGACTACTATGATCCAGGTATCATGGTAATCACTGGGGTACCCAGGCAAATATGAAATAGTCCCAGTCTTCACTCAAGGCCAATCAGGAAAGTCTACGTGTTTATGGTGGTATTGGAGTAGATTTTTGAAGGAGAGATGGGACTCTAGGAGACAAAACCTACCTGTAACATGTAACTCTTGTGTGACCCCCTCCTCCCCCATCCAAGTTACTTAACCACTCAGTATCCCAGGCAACTCTAAGACTACAAGTTAGAGATAAGCTGCCCATCTGCATTCGTGGTGGACATTTCCACACTGGGGGTCCCCTACCCAGATGAAAGATGAAATCCCAATTCTTACGTCCCCCACATTCCAACCAAAGTGAAATAAAATAAATGTGCAAGGCACTATGTTACATACTTAAGGATATAGAATCAAATATAATTCCTGCCTTCTGAGCTTACATTCTTTGGGCATGTGGTGAAGGTATGTGTATGCAGAAAACATTAATTCAAAATAATTGAGGAGGAAGGAGAGGAGGAGTAAGAGAAGGAGTGGGAGGAGGGAGAGAGGAAGGGAGTAAGGGGGGGGAAGGAAGAGGAGGAGGAGGAGAGAGGGAGAGAGAGAGAGACAGAAAGAGACATAAAAGGGAAGACAGAGGGAGATGGATAGACACAGAGAGACAGAGAGAGACAGACAGAGAGAAACAATGGGACAGAGACAGAAAGACAGAAATAGAGAAAGTCATATACAAAGACAGTGAGAGCTAGAGAAAGCAAGATATAGATAGACAAACAGAGAGATAGAGATAGAGGCAGAAGGAGACAGAGACAGAGAGAGAACAAAAAGACAGAGAATACTAGCTACTAGGTTGATCAAGGAAGGCTGGAAAGAAGATAAAGATTCTGGGAGGCAGGTGGGAATGCTGAGTACATTCAAGTCTGAGGGAAGGCCTGGACAAATGTGTGGAAGTAGGAGAGATGGTGTTTCTGTTTCCAGAAACTATTTTTTGTCCAGTAAAATAAGGATGGCAAAGAAAATAGGAACCAGATTTTGGCAGGCTTGAAATGCCGGGCTGAGGAATTTGCATTTTATCCTCAAGGTCTCTGGGGCTTGGTGGCACCTATTGGGGCTTATACTCTGCTGGCATCACATTTGAGAGCCCATTTCTATCATGCTGTGGCACTAGAGGAGAGCTTTAGTGTTTGCAGTTTTCTTGTGGAAAAATTAGCAATAACAAAGTCTCTTCTTATCAGAAGTGAGACTACATTATAGTTAGAACTAGTTTGGAAAAGAAAACGGACAGTTTGAAGGCTAAGACATTAAAACCATGAGCTAGGAGAACAGAATTAGAGAGTGTAGTGAAGGGTAGAAAAATTAGGATGGAAATCTCTAGAAATCTAAACCACATTTAAGGAAGAAAAGGCCTGATGAATTTTTGTTTGACATGTTGCCTGGCAAAAGCAAAGAGCATGATCCTAAACAGCAACACAGAAGAATTAGATTGTTGGGAAAAGCGATTTAATGATTATGTCAAGGAAGCATGTTAGTGACTTATTAAAGTGTGAGACGTCCCTCCTGAATGAAATTTAGGAATTAGCTGATCAGACTTGCAAATCAGCATGCCTAAAACTAAAAGAAGTAATTCTAGCAATAACTTAAACTGTTATGAAATAGAACTATGTTAAAGAATAGGAAGAGCCATTGAAAATTTGGGGTGAGAGTCTTTTCTGTATCACTATTATTGCTGTTATCGGTGGACTGAGTGATATACAAGTACCTCCGGAAAGCAATCTATTTAACAGAATTCTGAATAGAACCATGATCCATTCCTTCCAAAATCTAAGAAATTGAAGTTTTCCTATTTGAACTTGAACACATTGTGTAATCATTATTGGTGCAACCAGCTAAAAAGCATCAGTTTTTATTCCATTAGTGCCATTCCTACACCCTAGTACCTAGGTACTGCCCCTAGAATTCAAGCACTTAGCCAGGTTTTCTTATTACAATGCATGGACTTTCCATAATGAAGACAGCTGTCATCATTTAGAGACACAAATGACTGTGTTTAGAATTCAATCAACACAGGCCTCCTTTGCTGATCATTCCCAGAAACTGTTTAAAATATTTTTAACATTTTGAGCATCAGTAATGTTTAGGGGCAGCTAGATGGGTGCAGTGGATAGAGTGCCAGGCCTGAAGTCAGGAAGACTCATCTTCCTGAATTCAAATCTGGCCTCAGATACTTACTAGCTGTGTCACCCTGGGCAAGTCACTCGACTTTATTAGTCTCAGTTACCTCATCTGTAAAATGAACCGGAGAAGGAAATGACAAATCACTCAAGTGTCTTTGCCAAGTAAATCCCAAACGGGGTCCCAAAGAATTGGACATGACTGAAGACAACTGAACAACAACAAAATATTTAGAAAGCTATAGCTATAGAAAGCTATGGATTTTATTATTATTATAGAGCATAAGGACAGGACCTCTGATTTTACTGGTATAAGGAACTCCCCGATGAGGAACCTCGCTCTTCCAATGCAGGTTAGCATCTTCTCTGAAACTTACAATAAGTGTTATATTGCCTTTTCCTTCTAGGGCATGGGTCTCCAGGTTATTTCTCTGACCATGGCAAGTTATGCTGTCCCTGCTCTGACCATCACTTTCATGTCTTCCCCACTGGTAAGCTGGACTCTGCCCCCAGTGCCCTGGGTCCCTTGGTCCTGATAGGTCAACTTTTGTCTTATCTTTCCAGGGCCCAGGCATCCGCATCCCTTCCCAGACCACTCCAGTCTACACCATGATATCTGTCCTTCCCGCCTCACTCCGTTTTCCCTTTATGTGATGTCCTCTCCATTATAATGTAAGGTCCTTGACTCTTGAAACATGCTCTCCACCTCCAGATAGAGAACTGATGGACTGAGCATGCAGATTGAAGCATATTTTTTTCCTCTTTCTTTCTTTTTTTTGGGGGGGTGGGGGAATAGCACTAACACAGAAATGTATTTTGTATAACTATACCTACTTGTAATGGGTTTTGTTTTTCTCGCCTTCTCAATGGAAGGAGGAGAAGGAGGAAGGGGAAAGAGAAAAATAGGAACTTAAAAAAAACCCAACTCTATACTTAACACCCCCCTCCATTCAAAAAAAATAAAAAGTCTTAAGATCTAAGGTAGATATGCCTAGTGTTTAGCATAGTGTCTGGAGTACAACAAACATTTAATAAATAGTCTACCTAGCTATCATCTACCTACTTTCAGAGAATTCCTTGGGGCACTGAGAAGTTAAATGACTTTCCCAGAGTCACACAGCCAGTATGTATCAGAGGCAAGACTTGAACCGAGATCTTCCTAGCTCCATATCCACTACACTAGTGGCAACAAATTCAAATAGAATCAGGAGCCACCAATCCATAGATAAGGACCCCTGGGGATAGTGTATTGATTTAGCTATACTAAGTAATATTACCTATGTTTTATTGTATTTTTATTTATTTTGTTAAATAATTCCCAATTACATTTTGATCTGGCTCCTGTCATACTGGAATCTTACTGGAGATGTGTTTGATACCTCTGTTTATACATGGTGTTTTCACTCTGTTTTTTTTTTTTATCAAAAATAAATGATCTTCTGAAGTGTGGTTTTAATTCATCCAAGAACATCTCCCCTCCCCCACTTCACCCCATTTTCCAGGAGAACACAATGGATGGAAGTCAATGAGAAAGTGATTTTTTTGAATGGAAAATTGCTTTCCAGCCAGTTTTGCAAACATAGATCTCTTCTGTTAATCCAAGGTTCCCTGCACATCACTTGAGCTGTTTTCAGCCATGCTTCCTTCAATCAGTGATTATTTCTAGTGTGCCCATTATGACCAGTGCACTGGGCCAGGGAATGATGTTTCAATCTCCTTTAAATTTTTTTTAAATGTGCTTTTTCTTGTGTGGCTTGCTAAGGTTGCTTAGTTTGCATTAGCAAATGTAACTACTGGCTTGCTTTTGCCTATGGACTCCCCTGGGAAAGGGACGATTCAGTTAGTGGCTATTGCAGGGAAGTTTAAAAAGAAATAAATGTGGTGAAAATAATGTGGGTTTCTTTTAGAGCTGACATCTCTAACACATGATTTCTATTAGAGGGAGGTATATTTAGGATCTGACTCTCTAATCACAGACTCACAGAATATTTGTGATAGTATCAAAAAGCGCTAGATTTAGAGTTAGAGCACCAGGTTTTTAGACCCTTGGCTCTGCCACTTATTATCTGTGTGACCATTGTTAAGCCACTTGACCCCTCTTAGCCTGAGTTTCCTCATCTGAAGGGACTGGACTGGATGACCTATAAGGCCCCTTCCTTCTCTAAATATATGATCCTACGTTCAAGCTGGAAGAAAATTTAGAGATCGTTTGGTTTGACATCTTCCCTTTTTATCACATGAGGGAGAGGCCTCTGAGACCTCAAGAGGTAAACTTCATTGAATTCATTGTAATAGTTAATGGCAAAGCCAGGGTTAGAATTCAGGCTTCCTATTTCCCCACCCTGTGCTCATTCTACAATTCCATGTCGCCTTTTACATTGGCTTTGTGGAAAATTATTTTTGAGGTTTTCTTCCAGTTCTAACATCCTCTGGTTCTGTGATTTCTGAGCCCAGAGCCCTTCTAGGGGCGTAGTGGGGCCGGGGGTCTTTACAGAGACTGACCATTGGGTCTGCCTCGGGAGTCAGAGTGTACATATTAGCCACAGCTCCAGGCCCAGACAGGCGGTAATAAGCACTATTTGATCATCGTGAAAAGGAAAAAGGCATCATGTTTTCTTGTACTGGAAAATGTCCTTAAGTATAAATAACAACCCTAATATAGCCCAAAATAACATAATTGTATCATGGAAATTGGAAATGAAAGTGGCCTATTACACGGCATGGTAATATTATTATTGGTAGTAATAAAGTAAGTAATAAGTAACCAACACAGCAATAAAATACATATGATTGATGATAACAACCATAAGAGCCTGCATTTTTATAACACTCTGTGCTCACCAAGCACTTCACATAGTTAACCTCATTTGACCCTCATGATCAAAAACTTGATGATATAAGTACTGAAGATTTTATTACCCCCACTTTACAGATGAGGAAGCTGAGACTCAGATAGTTAAAGTTATACACAACTAATGAGGAGCAGAGTCAGTGGTCGAACTCAGGTTTTCTGTCCACGATTTCTCTGGTCCTCTCCCACCCCAAATATTCCATGCCATATAGCATTAATGTAGGTAGCTATGTAGCATAGTGGATAGAGTGCTGAACTTGAAATCGGGAAGGCCTGGGTTCAAAATCATGCCTTAGACGCCTCCTGGCCGGGCAAGTTACTTAACTTTTCCCACCCTCACTTTCCTTATCTGAGGAAATGGAATAAAAATAACCCTTACTTCACAAGGTTGTTATGATGATCAAATGAGATATTGTTATTTAGTGGTTTTTCAGTTGTGTCCAACTCTTTGTGATCCCATTTGGGGTTTTCTTGGCAAAGATACTGGAGTGATTTCCATTTTCTTTTCCAGCTCATTTCACAGATAAGGAACTGAAGCAAAGGGGGTTAAGTGACTTGGCCAGGGTCACACGGCTAAGTGTCCAAGGCCAGATTTGAACTCAGGAAGATGAGTCTTCCTGAATCCAGGCCCAGTGTTGTATCCCCTGTGCCATCTAGCTGCCCCAAATATGACAAGGCAATATGTTTGGCAAACCTTAAAGTGTTATACAAATGTTAGGTATTTAGAGGGAGACATACTCAGAATCCCATTCTAAGCAACTCTTCCTCCTTTGATTTATTCTATCCAAACACTTATATCTTGTAATGAATTGAGAACTAGTCTTAGAGTCAAGAAAACCTAGCCTTAAGTCCTGCCCTTGGACACATACTGGTTGTGTGACCCCAGGCAAGTCACTTATCCTCAGCAACCCAGGCAGTTCTTAGAGACTGTAAGTTACAGAGCAGATATCCACCTGCATTGACAGAGGTAATTTTCTCACTGGGAGTTCCTTATACTAGTGAAATTACACACACACACACACACACACACACACACAGAAAGAGAGACAGAGGCACAGAGAGACAGAGAGAGAGACAAAGGCAGAGACAGAGAGAGATACAGAGACAGAGACAGAGCGATAGAGAGACAGACACAGAGAGACACACGCAGACAGAGAGACGGAGAGAGAAGGAGAGAGAAGGACCGACAGATAGAGAGACAAAGAGAGAGAACAGAAATGACCTAACTCTCTTCCCCTTGAGTTTCTTCATACTTTTTTGAGGGACTCCTAATCTCATTCATTTCCACAAATATTTAAGCACCCATTATATACAGAGAGAGCTCCATGTTAGGCACAAAGATCAAAGCCTCCAACAAGATATCAACCCTGCCTTCAAGGATCTCCCAGTCCAGTAGAATTGTTTTCCCTTTCCTTCACCTTGTTACCATGTTCTGAATTCTCAAGTGGTCACATATTTCTAGTTTGGACATCTATGCATGTGATTGCACAGTCTGTAGTATATATGATGTGATCATGGCTTATTATGTTGCCCAAGAGAATGCATAAATTTTTTATAGGATATGATTTAAAGGGACTCTAACCTCAGAGTAAAGTGCCAATACTGCAGTCCCAGACCTCTTTTGTGTATAGAAGCAATGATATGTATCCACAGTCAGTTGGATACTAAAACTTAGATCACAGTGATTCTTAAATTCAACTCTGAGTGCCCGAGAACATATTTATTGATTTCAATATTTGCAAAATTTTCAAAATCTTTAGGGAATGTAGCACCTGAAATTTCTTCATTAATACCCTCCCTTCCACCCCCCAAAGCAGGGCAACCTCAGAAGCACCAGTGCTACTACTATTCTCAAAATGAAATTTAATTTTAATTCATTTTTAAAAAGAGTATATGTCATGGAGCTTTGTGGGGAGGGGAGGTGGTAGAGGAGACAGCATAAGGAAATTCTATGAATTAGAAGAGTGAGCTACCACAACTGCAAAAGGAGAGGGGCAATATGAACTTAATATCATTAATCATCACCACCCGTTTTCTTAATTTAGCTTAAAGAATGGAGAATGACGAGTGGATTATCAGATTCTTACTTCTATGGTGGAGAATTTGGGCTGTCAAAACATCTTGGAAGATCACCTCTCTCAATCAATAAGTGTTTATTAAATGCCTACTATGTGCCAGATAGAACCCACAAAAGGATGGGATGAAAATTTTTCCAGCCCAAGACACCTTAGACCAGCATGAAAGGTCTATGGCACTGAGATGAAAGTGGAACACAGTCCAGTGCAGGCCACACAAGCGTAGACCCCAGCAAGACAGAGGTAGGTCTTGGGAGTGACTGAACCAGTATCTGCAGCATCTGCTGTTAGAGCTCTCAGCCCACAGATAGTAAGGGCATTGAACAACCGTCCAGAAGGAGATTATAGGGGTCTCTTTGCTGGTATTGGGGGCAGGACTCTCTTGCCTTGCCCATACTTGGATCCAGGTTGCAGTGCTGGGTAGCAGTCCCAGGGCAAGGAGAAACACAAGCACAGAGACAGAGACAGTTACCATGGAGCAGAGGACCCTCATTATAGTTTCAGAGCAGAAAAAAGTGCTTTTGGTTGCTCAAAGGCCAGAGTACAGTCCAGGGGAGTAGTAAGCACATCTCTCCATAAATCATACCACTTTGGAAAAACTGAAAATGTACAGATCCCTAGAAGTACCTCTTAAAAGAGCTTGGAACAGTGTACTCTCCAACCTGGAAGCAGAGCCCCACACTTCCAAAATGTTAAAAGTCAAGAAATAGCCTGGAAAAATGAGCAAACAACAGAAAAATTCTAACTAGAGAAAGGAAGATCAAAACACATACTTGGAAGATGACAGCAAAGCCAAAACTCCTACATCCAAAAGCCTCAAAGAAAAATATGAATTGGTCTCAGGCCATAGAAAACTAATTAAAAAAAAAGTCAGGTAAGAGAGGTAGAAGGAAAGTTGTGAAGAGAAATGAGAGTGATGCAAGAAAATCATGAAAAAAGAGTCAGCAGCTTAGTTAAGGAGGCACAAAAAATACTGAAGAAAATAACAACTTAAAAAAAGGATAAGGCCAAATGGTTAAAGAAGTACAAAAATCCAATGAGGAGAAGAATGCCTTGAAAAACAGAATTGGTCAAATGGAAAAAGATATTAAAAAAATTCACTGAAGAAAATGATTCTTAAAAATGAGAATCGAGCAAGTGGAAGCTTGCCTTTATGAGACATTAACAATCAAAAAAACCCAAAAGAATGAAAAAATAGAAGACAATGTGAAACATCTCATTAGAAAAACAGCTGACCTGGAAAGCAGATCCAGGAGAGATTATTTAAAAATTATTGGACTACCTCAAAGCCATGATCAAAAAAAAAAAAAAGAGCCTAGACATCATCTTTCAAGAAATTATCAAGGAAAACTACCTTGATTTTCTAGAACCAGAGGGGAAAATAGAAATTGAAAGGATTCAGAGATCACCTTCTGAGAGAGATCCCAAAATGAAAACTCCCAGGAATATTATAGCCAAATTCCAGAGTTCTCACATCAAGGAGAAAGTATTGTAAGCAACCAGAAAGAAATCATTTAAGTGTTATGGAGTCATAGTCAGGATAACACAAAATTTAGCAGCTTCTATATTAAAGGATCAGAGGGTTTGGAATATGATATTCTGGACAGCAAAGGAACTAGGATTACAACCAAGTATCACCTATTCAGCAATTATACCAAGAGAGAAAAATGGATATTCAGTGAAATAAAGGATTTTCAAGCATTACTAATGAAAAGACCAGAGCTGAATAGCAAATTTGACTTCCAAATACAAGATTCAAGAGAAACACAAAATGGTAAACAGGGAAGGGAAATCATATGGGACTTAATAAGGTTAAACTGCTTACATTCCTACATGGGAAAATGATACTTGTCTCATTAATAGGGAGGTTAGAATGAATATATAAAGACAGAGGACAAAAAAAGACAGAGCATAGGTTTAAATTGAATATAATAGGATGATATCTAAAAACAAAATTATGGGGTGAGAAAGAAGAATGCACTGGGAGGAAGGGAAAGGGAGATGTAGAATGGGGTAAATTATCTCACAGTAAAAGAGGCAAGAAAGAGCTTTTATAATACAAGGGAAGATGAGAGAGGTGGTGGGGAATGCTTGAACCTTACTCTCATTTGAATTGGCTCAAAGAGGGAATAACATATACACACAATTGGGTATAGAAATCTATCTTACCCTACAGGAAAGTAGGAGGGGAAGGGAACAAGAGAAGGGAGATGCTTATAGAAGGGAGGGTGGATTGTGGGAGGCAGTAGTCAGAAGCAAAACAGTTTTAAGGATGGACATGGTGAAAGGAGAGAGAGAATAGAATGAATGGGGGGAATAGGATATAAGGAAAACACACTAATCATAACTTGGAAAAAAATTTAAAGCAAGTCTTTTATAAAGGCTTCATCTTTCAAATATATAGAAAAAATGAGTCAAATTTGTAAAAGTAAGAGCCATTCCCCAGTTGATAAATGGTCAAAAGATATGAATAGTCAGTTTTCAGATGAAGTAATTAAAGCTATTTACAGCCATATGCAAAAATGCTCTAAATCACTATTGAATGGAGAATCGCAAATTAAAGTAATTCTGAGGTACTACTTCACACCTATTAGATTAATTAATGGGGCAGATAAGGAGAATATTGGAGGGGATGTTGGAAAATTGAGACACTAATGCACTGTTGGTAGAGTTGTGAATGGATTCAATTATTATGTAGAGCAGTTTGGAACTATGCTCAATATTTATAGCTGCTCTTTTCTGGTAGAAAAGAATTGGAAATTGAGGGGATGCCCATTAATTAAAGAATGACTGAACAATTTGTTGTATATGATTGTGATGGAAGACTGTTGTGATGTAAGAAATGATGAGCTAGATGCTTTTAGAAAAATCTGAAAAGACTTACATGAACTGATGAAAGTGAAATGAGTTGAACCAGGAGAACATTGTATGCAGAAGGAGCAATATTGTAAGATGATCAACTGTGAATGACTTAGTTCTTCTCAGCAATACAGTGATCCAAGACAACTCTGAAGGATTTATGATGAAAAATGCTATCCATCTCTAGAGAAAGAACTGATGGAGTCTAAATACAGATTGAAGCACACTTTTTTTAAACTTTATTTTTATTTTGCTCTATGTTTCCTTTAATGATGTAACTAATATGGAAATGTGCCTTGCATGGCTATCCATGTGTAGCCTATATCAAATAGTTTGCCTTCTCAATGAGAGGATGGGGAGGGAGGGAGAGAATTTGGAACTCAATTTTAAAAATGAATATTGAAAATTATTTTCACATATAATTGGGGAAAAATAAAATATGTATAAATAAGATAAAATATATATTTAAACATTTGTATATTATATATAACATAAAAAATAAAATACTTAAAAAGACTTTTTGTTCATTCTCCCATTTTCTCTGGGCCTTGCTAGATTCAGCGAATATGATGAAGTGATCTGTCAATGAGAAGCAATGAGTATGAGAGGTAATCTTGGTAGAGAGCTGACCTCGGATTCAGGAAACCCTGGAATTAGGCCTTGGCTTTGATACACATAGCATCATATTGCTGTGGGCAAGTTATTGCTTAAGCTCTCAGCGCTCCCAGGTAAATCTCTAAGATAAAAATTGGTTTATATAGTACATAATCTCATTAGAGCATCATTGTCTCATGAGGCAAGTGCTATTGTTACATCAATTTTACAGATGAAGTAACTGAGTCAGAGAGAAGCTAAGCATGTTGCCCTGGGTCACATAGCTGAGATGGGATTTGAATTGAGATCTTCACGATTTCAAGTTGGACAATCTATTGACCATACTTTCCTATCTGCCTCTAGCAATACTTCTAATAACATGACACATTGCAAGATATTGTAGAGTTCCCCCTCTGGTAATACCCTACACTAATGAAATCACAAGTGTGGACAAAACCCAACTCAATGTTAGTGTTAATGTCATTAATATTAGTGTTAGCTAACAATTTATCGTTGCTCTATACATTAGGGGAATAGTTCTATTTTAATAATGACTTCCTGGAGATAGAGTGTCATAAACCAAAGGAATAAGTCATTATTTGTGGAACTCCCAGTATCCCTAGAAAGCCATGGAAAATTTTTTTTATGGTAGAAGGGGGCTTTCACTGTCATCTCTCTACTAGAAATTTCCCACATCATTCTGCTATGGCACTAAGAATTCTATTGTTAGAGATTCATTCCTTTGAGGAGAACACATCTAGAGAGGGAAATACCCCTAGATTAGACATGAAGAAATCCTAGTCTTTGTCCTGGTTGTACCTTTAATTAAGGCTATGCTTCTGGGCAAAACACTTCATCTCTGGTCATTAATTTACTAGTCTGTAAAGCAAGGAGGCTGAACAAGAATGATTAAACCTTTCCATCTCAAAAATTAGTATGACCACAGGGGTGGCAATTTTGCAACTTGCAAGGTAGCTGGCTGGTACTCTTCTCATCTGTGACTGGTACCCTGCTTCTGAGGGGGAGAATCACACACAAGGGTCATATAATAGAAAAGTATTAGGAGATTTGGTGTCAGAAGACATGGGTTCGAATGCTGACTCTGCCACTAGTAAGGGGGAAGTTTTCATATGCTTTGGGAAGACACTGCCCTAACTCACTCATGAGTTTGAGGCCTGTTGGTTACCCCATCTGCCTAGATGGTTTTACTGGTCTGTGGCCACTGTCCATGTTACAGTTTTTTGGAGCCACAGGTGAGAGTTGGGTGAAGGTGGATACCAAAGGTGGATGAGCAACCCTGAAAAGGGCTCTGCCAGTCATCACAGCAGAGGTGCTAGTCCTCCCGAACACCTATACCTATGTGACTGTGTGACCTCTCCGAGCCTTGGTTTCCTCATTTGTAAAATGATGGGTTTACTTTAGGTGACCTCTTATGATCCCTTCCAGTTTTAAATCTATGCTCGTACGAGCCTCTGGATTCATGCCTTCCTCACAACAGAGAGGAAAATCCAACTGATTCAGTTAGAGTGGCCCTATTTGTCTTGTATCGCTGATCAAGTTAGCCCCATTTCTTTGGATTCGTGCTTGCTTCTACTTCCTGCTTTGCCCATGTGTTGCAGGCAGAGGGAGCAGAACAATGATCAGATGTCGGAAGATCAGCGCTGTCAATGTGGGAACAGCATGAAATACACTTGCACGCTGGGAGCAGCAGGGAGGAGGCAAGTGGAGGAGGAAGGAAGGAGCAGAGAGCTAAGATTCAGAAAGGAAAAGGGAACACAGAAGCCCGAATGTGGAGATGGTGTGATCTGAGGCAAAAGAAGGGTGGGAGGGAAGAACATTAATGAAGGGGAATAATTTCTCATGGATATGGCATTTCTACAGTTTTAGTCATCGAGTTGAAAGGTCCATTAATCCAATGATTTTATCAGAAGCTTTTTTTAAAGCAGAGTTTCCTTTACATTCTCAGATTTTAAGGCTTACAAAAGCAAAAAAATCACTGCAAGGTTGTGGGAGGACTGAAAATGAACACAGTGGGTGGACTAAGCAAGAACAGGGAAGTCGGGGTTGAGTGGAAGGGAAGTTGAGACTGTGAGAAAAAAAGTTTTGTCTTTTGTGAACTTTGGAGGTGAACTGCTTGTTGGACTGATTTATTCTGATAATTGAAGTAACAGGGCCACTCTCTGGACCTGTCCATTTCCATATTTGTCCCCTGGAGGAGCCTGGGGCAGTGGCAGCTGGTCATGAAGGCAGAGGGCAGGGCGATGGAAATTTGCCTCAGAGTATTGGAATGGAATAGACTCTAACAGCGTTGACATACCTTGGTAGAATAGGAACCTGCACTTAATATTTAGTTATTGAGAAAAATTAGTCAAAATAATGATCATAATATCAGCGACTGACATTTATATAGCACTTTAAAATATACAAAACACTTGCATACACAATAGGAGTCCACCAGGTAGTCCCTCCTTTCTCCATTCCTTATCCCTTCCTGTCAGCCTCCACACCTGAGCAGGGCTTCCCCTCGCCCCCAATTCCCTTTGAAAAGACCTTGATGTATCCTGGAGTCTCCCACCGAAGGAGCCAGTGTTTCTGAATCTGTTTCCCATCTCTCTTACCTGAGTTTGTCTTTAAAAGTTCATTTAAGATCCAAAACAATTCTTAAGAACTTATGATGAAAAAATGCCATCCACCTCCAAAGAAAGAACTGATAGAGTCTGAATGTAGATCGAAGCATGCTTTTTTTCTTTTTAATTTTTTTTTTTGTGGTGGGGGTCTATGTTTTCTTTTGCAACTTGGCTTAATATGGAAATAAGTTTTGCATGACTGCACATGCATAATCTATATCAAATGGTTTGCTTTCTCAAGGCGAGGGGGTTGGGGGAAAGGAGAGAATTCGGAACTCAAAATAAAAAAAAATCAAATGTTAAAAATTGTTTTTAAATGTGGTTGGGAAAAACAAACTACATAAACTTTCACTAAAAAATAAATCCTTGCTGAGTGAAAAAGAAAAGTTCATTTGAGGAAACTTCCCGCTTTTTGCCTTTGTTGCATTTTGTGAAACTTGTCCCAGGAATGACAAATGCTACTGTACCTAAATGATCGAACGGCAACAGGCTATGCCATTAGTAGGCTCTCTGATGGTCTGAGAGTGAATCTGGGAGTGGAAGAATGGATCAGTGAGTTCATTCCAATATGCTAAGAAGGACGGATTACAAAATCAGCTCAGAGGTCATAATCATAATATGAGGGTAAAGACATCATTCTTTTCTGGGCATGTAAGACAGTTGGATGGCCCCAACTGGGAAAATCATGATAGGCCTACTTAGCCTTGGGGAAATATGATTATGCAGAATTGCTTAGGAATTTTAGGAAACTTAGGTAGATTTATTCATACTTCATATTCTTTTTGACCTTATAAATAAACTCTAGAAAATGAAATTCTGTGGTTTGGAATGGGGGGGGGTGGTGGGAAATAGAAGAAAAAAAAATAGAAGTGGCTACTGGCACCTGGCACCCAGATAAGAACAACAGCAGAGGAAAAGGGATAGCTAATTGGCATTCAGGTATATTAGATTTTTAAACCCCAAAGTCAAGCTGTCTCAGGGTCCAGGAAGGTCCAAGAAGCTCGGGGTCTCAAGCTGGGATTCATTAATCAGAGAAGTTTAGAAAGTAGTGAAAGGTAAAAAGTCCAGAGACTGGACTGACTCCAAGGCCCTGGGAACTTGACCTCAAGTCAGTGAGGACTAAGGCTAGAAAGATCTTTAGAAAGGCATGCAGATGAGGGCAATAGAATGAAAGCAAGTGTTCTTAACCTAGGGGTCATGGATCCATATGGGATCTGTGGGCAGATTTGAGATGGGGAAAAAAAATATATATATATATATCTTCATTTTCATTAACCTTTGGTTTTCTATGTAATTCTATGTATTTTATTTTATGCATTTAAAAACATAATTTTGAAAAGGAGTCCAAAGGCTCCACCAGACTGCTGAAGTGGTCCATGACACCAACAACCTCTATATTAAAGAAAGGCTGTTTCTGAATAGGGGGAAGGCTTGAACCTCTTTGAACAACCATGAACAGGGATCAGAATGGTGGAAAGAAACTCTGTCAGGGTTTTGCATTAAAATGGACACTTCAGAGGTTCTGGACAAGCTCCTCTGCTCCACAAAGCCCAGATGAAAATGGCCCCAGAATGACCAATGAGAAAAACATTCATAAAAGAAGTATAAGAGAGCTTCTTGTTTCTGCAGTCTGGATCTGTAGGAAAACAAATATGGAGGAAAGAGGGAGGGGTTGATCTGGGCAAGTTAGTAACAGCTGAGGTAAACTTGGACATCTTAGAAGAAGGGAGAGGGCTACACATTAAGGAAGCCAACTCCAATTGCTATAGCATGGCTAGAGGAGGCCAGAAGAAGAAATAGTATAAACCCCAGCAAACTGATTTTCCATTCCTACCTCACTCCCCAATCTTGGTTCTCCTCCCTTCTCCCACCCCCTCGCCCCAGCTTTCTGAACTTCGGCATTGGAAGCCAGCGTCAGTTCCAATAATCAGGGGGCCTGAAGCCAGATCCAGGCCCTGGTCTGTCCAAATAGAAGCAGGAGACAAAACCAGACCTGAAGGTCATTGCAGAGGGAGATAGGGTCCTGTCTGTTGTATACTCCTTAGAGAATGGGGAAGCGCAGCAGGAGATAGGGCTGGTGAGGGCTGTGCAGGAGGCCTGGCCAGTGTGTCTCCAGCATCCTCCTGGGACCTGTCAGGAGCACAGTATGGGGGAAAAAGCAACCTTTGATTAAGGATTATGCAAAGAGAAAAAGGAGTCTAATGGAGGCCTGCAGTAGACCACCAGGAGACTGAGGCAGAAGCCAGTGACTGAGGCAGAAAGTGGGGCCTAATATTAGAAACTCTGTCTAGGTCAGGTCTTAGTCAGGAACTGACAAGGCTTTAAAGCTGAGGTAGAAGAACCTGTGGTTCTATTTAGTTCCAATATAGGGGCATGATCTGGAGATCTGAGAGCAGGAATATTGTACTGGCATTTCCCATCTGTACATTCTAAGAGAGGAAAAAGAGACAAGTATCAGAATCTTACTACCTTTAAGAATTACAAGAAGAGTTAAATAAGACAGACAGGGGTGTGAGTTTTTCTTTTCTGTTTTTATCTTAATAAAGGAAAGAAAAGGGATGGAAACAGGAAATATGCTAGGGAACAATTGAAGAACTGGGATGATCTTGCTAATTTGCATAAATAGGGTCGAGGAGAAGAAGAATATGGAAATACAGAGGAATGGGTGGTGGCATTAGGTATCTCTTAAGATGCCTGATCCAGATAAAGGAGCACAAACATACATATAACACAAAGAGTTTGGTGTAGAAATACATGAAATTCCACAGGGAAAGGGTAGGGGATACAATAGAGTGGAGAATTAGGGAGGGAATAGTCATAAACCAAATAAACTGTGTTTATCCTCATAAGGCGATGGATTTAGCAATATTCTGGTAAATGTTTAACAACTGGCTCTCTGAAGAAAAATATAGACATGACCCACTTCTAAGTTTAATCTGCATTATCAACATTTTCTCCATCACAATCAACAAAATATCAATCTCTGATTTGTAATGCTTGCTGATTTCTGAGGCATAAATGCTCATAGTGAATATTTAATAATTGTTAATAATTAATAATTGAGAGCTGGCTCCAGGGTACTTTTTGATGGATTCAAAAGAAAGGTAATGTAAGAACCAGAGATCAGTGTCTGACACTGGTGAAGAAAAGAGAAATAGAGGAATAGAAACAGATCGCTCCAATTATAGATTAGTGGTGTTGATGAGATTTCTTTTTTTCTCCACCTCCACTTCTTTGTAAAGAGGGGCCAGAGAACAAAAGAAAAAAAAGTGTAAGAAGTTATGGTGAAGAAAAACAAACAATTAGCAATACTAACAGTGAATGTGAATGAAATTAACTAAACCATAAAATGAAGGAGGGTAGCAAAATGGATTAGAAAAAAAGAATCCAACAATTTGTTAGTTAAAAGTCATGCACTTGAAACATATTCATATAGTTAAATTTAACAAGAAGATAAATAAGAAAGAAGTTAAAGTACTGAATAGAATTTTAGAAAAGTTAGATATGCTAAGTGGCTAGTGATTACTGAATAGAAATTGAAAGGAATATGCATGTTTTCAACTGCATAGTACCTTTTCAAATATTGACCACATACTAGGTTATAAAAACCTTATAAACGAATACAGAAAATAGAATTATTAAACATGTTCCTTAATGATCACAACATGATAAAACTATGAAGTCTGTTTTAAAATGATTCAAACTTAAATGGAGTCTAAATAACTTAAATTTAGAGAATTGGTGGGTCAAAGAACAAATCCAAGAATAATTGATAAAAATGACAAGGATGAAACAATATACTGAAGTTTTTGGGAATCAAACAAAGCAGTCCTTAGGGACATATTTATCTCTATCAACACTTTCACCAATGAAAGAGAGAAAAAAAGATGATGAGTTATGCAATAAAAAAGCTGTAAAAAGCAGCAAATAAAAACTCAAACACAAAAATGAAAATTATGAGAAGTGATGAGATTTAAAATAAAAATCCATTTAATTATAAATAAAATTATGGGCTATTAAAAACCAAATTGCTAGCTAATTTGATGGAAGAGAAGAAAACCAAATTGCCTATGTAAAAAAAAAATGAAAAAGGAGAACTCACAATAAATGAAGAGGAAATAAAGAAAAATATTAGGAACTCTTTTCCAATTATATGCTAATAAAATTGATTATTTAAATGAAATTAATAAATACTTGAAAAATAAAAATATCCATAATCTCAACATCATAGGGAACTTAGATAACCTAGTCTCAGAAAAAGAAATTAGATAAGTCATAAATGAACCCTTAAAGAAAAAAAAAACCCTCCATTACTAGATGAATTTGCAAGTGAATTTTTTAAACATTCAAAGAATAATTAACTTTAATTTTTAATGAATTATTAGTTATAGAGGGAAATACGACAATCTGCCAAACTTCTTTGATGAGACAAATATTGGCCTGATACCAAAACCAGGGAGACATAAGACAGAAAGTTTCTATTGAAAAATTACAGACCAATATCTGTAATGAATATTGGTACAAAGTATTACATAAAATATTATTAAAGAGACTACAACAATATATTTTTTAAAAGATTATGCACTATGATCAATTTAGATTTATATCAGAAATGCATGGTTGGTTCAATATTAGGAAAACAATAAACATAAGAAACAATATTAAGAACAAAGCAATGAAATCACATTAATTTATGCAGAAAAAAGTTTTTTGACAAAATATCATGCCCTTGCATGTTAAAAAATTATAGAACATAGGAATAAATGAACCTTTGCTTAAGATAGTGAAGAGTATCTATCTAAAACTGAGAGCTAGCACCATCTGTAATGGTGAAACACTAAAGGTCTTTCCAATAATATTAGAGTTAAAGCAAAGGTTTCCATTATTATGGCTACTACTTAATATAGTGCTAGAAAGACTAGCTATAGACATAGGAAGTAAATGAGTACAGAGTGTGGAAATGATCAATTTCCTCTTTTAAGATGGTTGTGAGGACTTTCCAAGAGAATTGAAAATGGAAGACTATATGATGAGAATGAGAGAAAGAAGGTGGTTGAGGGAGAGCTCTTAAAGATAGTTGTTTTTGTTGTTGAAAGACAAAGAAAGTATGACTTTTCTGCAGTGTGATTTCTTTTAAACTCAACAAGTTGGGGTGGTTGGAACTGAGTTACAAACCCAAACTGATCACCACACATCTGAAATTAATCACTCTGAAGCCTGAGTTTATATGGATATAAAATGGAGTACCTACTCTCTATTTCTGTTATACCTTATTTCTGTAGAGATCTTGGGAGTTCATGGTTTATGAATGAAAAAGCATTTACCTCTGATGGCCTGGCACTTTGCTAAGTACTTTCAGCTTTTGTAGACAGCCTTTTACAATATGTAAAATTCCTAGAGCTTCCTTTATTCTTCCAGACTCCTTTAACTGCATATCCCTCTTCTTTCTCTTCAGAATTCTTTCTATTTGTTTCATAAGTATGTAGATTTTTTTTTTAAAAGAAGAGCATTCTTGAACCTCATCCCGTTTTAGAGTCTCCAGCCATAGGATTTTTTTCCTGCAATTTTTTTGAAATTTGCTTTCCTAATTTGACCATTTCCAACTCATTTCTTTTGCTATCATGAACTCTAAAGTAATCTGGATCTTTCTCATGTGGAATAGTACCAATATGTAGTGGAAAGATCCCTGGACTTAAAGCCAGGAGAAACCTGGACTTCAGGCCTGGGCGACTCACATCACTCAGTTCCCTCATCTGTTGAATTGTCATGATAACATTTGCACCACCTTCTGTAGTAAGAAAAACACTTCATTCATCTCCAAGTATTGTAAAAGTTTAAATTACTCTTACTATCAATGAAGCATTTCAGCACTTTATTGTACTTCACATTTTTTTTTCTGAGTATTTGATTAACCTCTAGATAGGAGAATATTTTACTGAATATACATCTGGCTCACATTTGCTAAGAGGTCAGCAATATCTGGAAACCTCTGAAGGTGGCCAGTATAGATAGTGGAGTATGACACTATGAGCCAGGAAATTTCTTTGAAGTCAAATAGCACTTAACACAAAGAAGTTCTGCAGTAGTACAAAATAAAGTTCAAAAGTTTAATTTGGTATGCAGCCAATATAGAGGGATGTAAAAGGGACTTAGAAGATGTAGGTTCTAGTTTCAGCTAAGATACTAATGTTACACTGCCTTCTGCAAGTGGCCTTACCTATCTCAACATCTAACAGTTTCCTTACCTCTAAGAGGAGGGGTTTAGAATAGATGAGCTCTAAGGTCCTTTCCCTCTCTAATATTCTAAGAATGCATGAATTCCTTTTTTGAAGAGGCTACTGATTATATTTTTATGAGACCAATGACACATCAAGAGACCCCATTTCTAGTTAAAACATTGTTTGTACAAAACAATAAGTAATAAGTTAATTCAATCCAAAGGTCAGTCAGTTAAATCATGTCTAGAAATCCCCAAATGACTGATTTTTCATTCAATTCCAAGGGATGGGATTGTGTATCAGGTAAAGTTGTTTCAGAGGCATCGTACAAACCAAACAATCAGTTGTTTAGCACTTTTTTTTAACTTTTGAAAGTGTTTGGATAAGTTATAGGCAGGAACAGTGGGCGGTTTTCCTCTTAGTAACATTATTTCTTAAATCAAACCTCAGTTGGCATCCAGAGATTGATATCTCTCCTAAAATAGAAAATGCCCATTAAAGTCTACAAGAAGTGTCCTTTGAAATGAATTTGAAGCCAGACTCTAGTTACTTCTCCATCCATAGATTGATTCTTATTATATGTGCAGTCACTTTTGGAAATAACCTGCTAGCAGCTGTTTTACAAACTTTTTTTCACAGGCGAACAGTGATAACTCTAATGAAAAAAATAGAATTCAGTTCATTGAAGAGTAAGTTAAAAAGTCCCAATTATCTATTTTCTAGTTTACTTGGCCGTTGCCAATTTTGTCCTTACAGGTATTAATTTAATATCAGAAAAAATTAAATTAGTATCAGAAAAAATCTCAAATGTGATTTTACCATTGGATCATAGACAATGAGCTGAAAGGGACCTCAGAGACCATTTAGTTCAACACTCTCACTATATAGATAAAGAAACCAAGGTCCAGAGAGGTTAGTAAGCCTTCAAAGGTCACACAGGTAATAAGCATCAAAGATAGGATTTGAACACAGGTCCTCTACTTCTAGTCAGTGCTTTTTCTGCTGTGCCATTCGGCATCTCTTACTGGTTGAATTTAAGGTTAGTAACCTATTTCAAAATTGTTACTTACTATAATAATTTAACAGCCACTAAACTCTGTCTTGGTGATGCAGCAGGATATGGGCTCTTGAATATCCTGATAAGAGAGTTCAAGTTTGGTTGGGTTCTGCTGACATGTATGGGCTTCCATTACAGGGCTCGGTATAGGATAAATGTGAATCTTTTGTGAGAATCCACTCAGCTAAGTTTGGAGAAACTTCTTAACAGAAGGTTAGATGCTAGGTAATACAGATTATTTTTTTGGCCCCAGCATCTCAGGAGGAAACTTGGGGTAGTGGGAAATGTGCTAGATTTGGAGTCAGATGATATAGTTGGAATTCTAGCTCAGCTTCTTACTACTTAAATGTACTTGGTAAATAGATTCACCTCTCTTGACCTCATTTCCCTCATCAATAGTGTAAAGGCCTTGGGCTAGATGACATCTGAAATCCCTTCTAGCTCTAAATCTATGACCCTGTGAACAGATAACAGTAGAAGACATCTATAGAAATTTTAAAAGAAGGTGTAGGTGGGTTTGAATCTACATTGCTGGAGAAATAAACTATTGAAATCATGTGTGCTTGTAGGATTAAATTTTAATTTCCCTTAAAAAATTGAGTCTTTCATATCCCAGTTGTGATTGTGTGTACATGACAAATACTCCTTGTCAATTAAGTAAATTCAGAGAAGTGGTTAGAGGTAGCAGGAGGACCACAAGCAGTCAAACTATTATCATATAAACAAAATGCCCAATTGAATAATTTCTTTTTCTTTTCACTTAATTGTGTTAGTTTTTTTGTGCACATAATTGACAAGAGCTTTTGGAGTTATAGCTTTTGGATGGTTTCCTTATCTTCATCAAGACAGACTAGCAGTTTTCTCCCAGAAACTTCATAATTATCAACCAGTTTTCCTTATTAAGAAAAACTAACCTGCTCTGTTTCCTAGTACTCAACATACTCCTTGTGTTGCAGTCATCCATGTCTTTGCATTGTCCCCTTAATTTTCCATGCTCGTTCCTATGTCCATGTCTTTACTTGTTCTGGTCCTTCTGCCTAGAATGTCCTTTCCTCTACTTACCCAAATCCTTAAGCTCGTTTCAATAAGCATTTGCTTTTTTAAATAATATTTTAGTTTTTCCAAGTATATGGAAAAATAATTCTAACATTCGTTTTTTAAAAATTTTCAGTTCCAAATTCTATCCCTCCCTACCTACTTTCCTCCCTCAGTAAGCAATTTGATATGTTATACATGTACAGTCATGCAAAAACTATTTCTATATTAGTCGTATTGTGAAAGAGAACACAGACCAAAAAAAAAAAACCCAAGAAAAATAAAGTTTTTTTTTTAAAAAGTATGTTTCAATGTCCTTTCAGACTCCATTAGTTCTCTCTCTGGTGGTTAATGGCATTTTTCATCACAAGTTCTTCAGAATAGTCTTAGATCATTGTATTGCTGAGAATAGCTAAGTCATTCACAATTGATGATTCACAGTACAATATTGGTGTTACGGTGCACAATGTTCTCCTGGTTCTGCTGACTTCACTTTATAACAATTTGTTCATGTAAGTCTTTCTAGGTTTTTCTGAAAGCATCCTGTTTGTCAGTTCTTATAGCACAATAATGTTTCATTACAATCATATACCACAACTTGTTCAGCTATTCCACAATTGATGGGCATTCCCTCAATTCCCAATTCTTTGTTGCCAAAAAAGATCTACTATTTTTGTACATATAGGTCTTTTTCCTTTTTTAAATCTCTTTGGGATATAGCCCTAGCAGTGGTATTGCTGGCTCAAAGGGCATGCACAATTTTTTTTTTTTTACTTTTTTTCAGGGGGTAAGGCAGGGCAATTGGGGTTGAGTGACTTACCAAAGGACACACAGCTAATAAGTGTGTCAAGTGTCTGAGGCTGGATTTGAACTCAGGTCCTCCTGACTCCAGGGCCAGTGCTCTACTCACTGTACCACCTAGCTGCCCCAAGGGCATGCACAATTTTATAGCTCTTTGGGCATAGTTCCAAAATGCTCTTCAGAATGGTTGGATCAGTTCACAACTCCACCAACAGTGCATTAGTGTCCTAATTTTCCCACATCCCCTCCAACATTTACCATTTTCCTTTTCTGTCATGTTAGTCAATCTGATAGGTATGAGATGGTATCTCAGAGTTATTTTAATTTGTGTTTCTCTAATCAAGAGTGATCTAGAGCATTTTTTTTCAGATGACTATAGATAGCTTTGATTTCTTCATCTGAAAACTACTTGTTCATCTCCTTTGACCATTTATCAATCAGGGAATGACTCAGATTCTTTTAAATTTGACTCAATTCTCCATATATTTGAGAAATTAGACCTTTATTAGAAACACTTGATGTAAAACACATTCCCCCCTTCTGCTTTCCTTCTAATTTTGGCTTCATTGGTTTTGTTTGTTCAAAAACTATTACATTTAATGCAATCAAAATTCTCCAGTTTATATCCTGTCATACTCTTTATCCCTTGTTTTGTCTTAAAATCTTCTTTTATCCATAAATCTGACAGTTAAGATATTCTATACTCCCCTAATTTGCTTATGATATAACCCTTTATGTCTAAATCGTGTATTCATTTTGACCTTATCTTGGTATATAGTGAGAGATGTTGGTCTATATCTAGTTCCTGCCAAACTGATTTATAGTTTTCCCAATGGTTTGTGTCAAATAGTGAGTTCTTATACCAAAAGCTTGGATCTTTGGGTTAATAATGACTAGATTACTATGGTCATTTGCTACTGTGTATTGTGTACTTCATCTATTTGACTGATTCACCACTCTATTTCTTAGCCAGTACCAGATTCTGTTGATGATTACCACTTTGTCAGACAGTTTGATATCTGGTATAGCTAGACCTCCTTCCTTCACATTTTTTTTTCATTCATTTCCTTGATATTCTTTACCTTCTGTTCTTCTAGATAAATTTTATTATCATTTTTCCAACTATTAAATAGGATTTTTTTGGTAGTTTGATTGTTATGGCACTGAATAATGAAATTAGTTTAGGTAGAATTGTTATTTTTATTATATTGGCTCAGCCTACCCATGAGCAATTAATCTTTTTCCATTCATTTAGATCTGACTTTATTTGTGTAAAAAGTGTTTTATAATTGTATTCATGTAGTTCCTAGGTTTGTTTGGGAAATAGACTCCCAATTATTTTATATTATCTGCTGTTATTTTAAATGGAATTTCTTTCTATCTCTTGCTGCTGTAATTTGTTGGTAACATGTAGAAATGCTGGTGACTTATGTGTATTTATTTTATATCTTGCAGCTTTGCTAAAGTTAAGTATTTCAACTACTTTTTAGCTGTTTCTCTAGGATTCTCCAAGTTTCCTTGTTGCTATTCTAATTCCTTCAATTTTTTTCTTATTTCCTTAGCTTTCATTTCTAGTACAATATTAAATAACAAGGTGATAATAGGCATCCTTGATTCACCTCTGGTCTTATTGGGAAGGCTTCTAGCTTATCACCATTACAAATAATGCTTGCTGGTGGTTTTAGTTAGATACTACTTATCATTTTAAGGAAAGTTCCATTTATTCCTATGCTTTCTAGTGTTTTTATTAGGAATGACTGTTGAATTTTGTCAAAAGCTTCTTCTGTATCTATTGCTATAACCATATGATTTCTGTTGGTTTTGTTATTGATATGGTCAATTATGCTGATAATTTTCCTAATATTGAGGAATTCCCATTTTAAATTCCACATGGTCATAGTGTATGATCTGTGTGATATATGGCTGTAAAATAAACATTTGCTAAATCCTGACATTGTATCCTAGCACCTGATACAGTATCTGACCTAAAGAGACAAACAGAATAATCTCTATTCTTGAGGAATTTTCAAGGACCAATTCAAGTGTCATCTTCTAAAAGAAACCTCCTTTGACTACTCTATTCTATATACTCTTCTCCCAACTATTGCACCAAGTCAGTTTCTCTCATTAATTGTTCTTTGGTTTCATTTCTATGAGTTCTGTTTACCTGAATAGATGGTAAACTGCTCCAGAAAAAAAGACCCCTTCTTGCATTTTCTTTTGCACTGCTCACAGTATTGGTCATAGAATAGCTACTCAGTGTATATTTATCATTTATTTGGTTGAGTAGAGAACCGTTAGAATATGGCTTGAGAGGGAAAATTTAAAAAACCATAACCTCAACAGCTAGATTTCAAATCTGGTCAGATCAGAATGAAATTAAGGCCCATATGTTTCTATAAAAGCATAACATTCAAATCATTGGCTCCTAGGTTATAGATTGGTCCACTGAGCCCAGAATTTCTGGGTGGTTTTGTTTATCTTCATTCTTGGGTTGCAGCTTGGAGGAGATGAATTATAGTGTGTTGCTAATACACTCCACAGCCTATTGATTTTAAATGTCATCAATGTATATTGTATGCCTACACTAGTACCGGGGCAAGTGGGAGGTGTGACTGCCTAAGCCAGTTGTCCCATGCTGAGCCCTATGGGAAGCCCCTGCTTCTTACACTTGGAGCGGGGACAATGCAACTTAATCAGACTGACAGGAAGCAGGCAGCAATTACAGTGCTCGGCTACATCTGCTGGGTTCCACTTCACTGAAGGAAGAGTTATCTCAATTTTAATGTACATCCCTTTCTCATGTTTCATTTAACCTCTGCTGTATTATTAAACACATAAAAATATAATGACACTCGTTAAAGAAGAAAAAGAGGACAGTTGGGATATTTTGGACTCTATCTCCCTGTATTTGTGTCTTAATTGTATCATTTTTTGTTTTTCTTTGGCAACTCCCTTTAGAGAAAAAAATGAATTCAGGATATAGCTGCTTCAACAGCAAGTTTCTCACTTGCTATTTAAACACCTATATGCTGCATCAACATTGAGTTCAATTGGAAAGAAATGCCCCTCAGTCATTTGCTTCTTTTCAGCAAACCCATGTTTCTCTTCTCAAAAGTACTCTTTTGCAGCATATAGAAATACTTAGTTTGCCTGTTATTGCAGTACATGTAAGCTGTTTTAAAAGCAACTCAGGAACATATTTGGAAAATGATTCAGAAAACCTTTGCAACCTAGACTCACAGGTGTCTCACCCGCTGGTGTAACCCAGAACAGCTAGAGTCCCATCAGCTGGCCCAGCATGCTGACCCACAGTGCAAGATTCATTAAACTGCTCATTTCTCCAAGATAAATGTAATGTGCAAATTAGAGTCACTTATCAGGAGGGATTTTTTATTTATTTTATCCCTTACACCCTGGCTCTCCAAACCAGAATCTTTCTTTTAACTCCAGCTATATGATTGTATTTGAAGGTTTTCAGCTAAACCGTCCTAAGGACTCAATAGATCTCAGAAATTGAGGATGTGCTCCAGACCCTTACAGCTTGATCAGTTTCTTGAGGAGCTGATGTAGTGGATAAAAACTGAGCTCCACTTTTGCATTTAAAGCTATATTTTGCAACATGAAAATCCCAAGATCCAACTGCTTAATAATTTATTTATTCAATAAACATTTATTAAGTGGCTACCACAGGCCTGGCAGTGCACTAGATACTGGGGAGGCAAAAGAAGTAACAACAACAACAACAAAAAGAACAGGCTTTTCTCTTGAGGAGCTTTGGTATCTTATAAGTGGTGGGAAAAGATCACAGAATATTATTCAATGGATTTCCCAATGCCAGCACTATCCCAGCATAGACTGCAGGTCAGCTTTTCAGCAAGGTGGATCTCTAGCCGCTAAGATAGGCTACTCAGATAAAGAGGGCTTGGTCAGCAGATAAGAAGTTGAAGGCCATGTGGAAAGTGAGGTTTAGCTAGGAGAGAGAGAGAGACAGAGAGAGAGAGAGAGAGAGAGAGAGAGAGAGACAGAGAGAGAGGCAGAGAGACAGACAGAGAGAGACAGGGGGGGAGAGACAGAGAGAGAGACAGAGAGAGAGAGAGAGGCAGAGAGAGAGACAGAGAGACACACAGAGACAGAGAAACAGAGAGACAGAAAGGGAGGGAGACAGAGAGACAGACAGACAGACAGACACACACACAGACAGAAACAGAAAGACAGAGACAGAGGGAGACAGAGAGAGACAGAGAGACAGAGATAGGACAGAGAGAGACAGACAGACAGACAGAGAAACAGAGACAGACAGAGACACACAGAGAGACAGAGAGACAGACACAGAAAGACAGAGAGGGACAGAGACACACACAGGAGATAGATAGATAGAGAGAGAGAGAGAGAGAGAGAGAGAGAGAGAGAGAGAGAGAGAGAGAGACAGGAGAGAGAGACAGACAGAGACAGAGAGAGAGAATATAACACAATGAAATAGGTAGAGAATCAGAGACAGAAAGAGAAACAGAGACATAGAAACTATGAAACAAAGGCTGACAGAGAAAAATAGAAACAGAGGTGAGGAGACAGAGAAGAAGAAAAAGAGAAAAAGAGCAAAGGAGGAAGGGGAGTCTGGAAGGTGTGGGATAAAGAAAGGAGATTGTAATAGTTTTGTGGTGACCAGAATTCAGTAGGTAGAGTGTAGATTCATACCAACAATTGAAGCTAGAATAGGAAGGGTATGGATTGTAGCAAACATGTAGCAGATAAGATAGAACTGAAGCAGAAATTCTTGTCATTCAGGTCTTAGCCAGGCAGTGGGATGGGTTTAGACCTGAGGAAATGGAACCAATGGTTCTTTCTAGCTCTTTGCCCTGGGCACTAAAATCTATATCCCAAAATGGCTCCAGGGATCTTACTCAGACTGTCACTAGATTAGAGAAAGCATTTGCTTTGGGGAGGATATGACCTCAAACATGTCAAGCAACTCTTCACCTCCAACAAACATTTACTGATCACCTACTACATTCAAGAATTAGAACCTTGAATTACTAGGTTCTAAGAAGGCCCTTAGCTCCTGCCCAAAAGGAACCTATCTTTAAGTTGGAAAGACAGGATCTAGAATCAAAACAGGTCCTTACTAGTATCATAGATTGCATTAAATAGAGCAATTTAAGTGATTTACATTTGGAGCAGAATTAGTGAGGAAAATGTAGGTCTCCTACTTAGGGAAGATGACATAGTGTTAAAAGTTGGTAGAGAGAAAGCAAAATACCTCTCAAAATCTACTTTGCTTTCATATTTTACAACAACAACATCTTCAGACTGGAAGATCTATAATAATCGTTAAGATGAAATTAAGGCCTTTAACAACAGATAAAATGGTAAATGAGTATTTAATAACTTTAAATGAGTTCAAGTCTCCAGGCTCCCCAAATATATTAAAGAGTACTGAAGGAACTTGAAATTCTGATCTGAGAGCTACTGTCCATAATATTAGAGAAATTATGCAGAGGAGAAGCATCAGAAGGTTTGAGGTGAACAAACTGAGATGGAATATGGGAAGCTGAGGTTCTGGAAACTAAGAAAATGTAAACATGAGTTTTTCCTGGAAAATTCTAGAATGAATTATCAAGTGGATGTTTTGTGGTCACTGAAAAATGATAGCAGCGATCACTAAAATTCAACATGATCTCACTAAAGACAGATTGTTCTCCCAAAGTTTTGATCCATTTTTGAAGTAAATTTTTTGTGTATCTTTTGTTTTTATATCATCTACATTTCCTTCTTTTTCTTCTCCCCCTCCCAGGAACTCATTTGCTTTTAAAAAAAATGGCTAGATTAGAGGAATGCTGTGGAATGTGTATCATGACTTTAGCCAGGCATTTATAAAATATATCATAATACCATTCAGGGAAAGCTTGAGAAAGGTAGCCTGGATGATAGCACATTAAGGAGAACTCATACGTGGTTGAATAATCCAACTCAAGGATCAAACAGGAAGTTGTTAGTGGAAAGGTAGTAGGGTGTCTTCCTTCTCAGTATTTTAGTTAATAATCTCAAAATATGGAAGATACATTTTTGAAGTCTGCTGATCATATCAAAGCAGGAAGGATAACTAATACATGGAAATTCAGGACCAGTTTTCAAAAAGGAGTCAACAATCTAAACAAGACTAAAAGTCACAAGATGATATGTAACTAGTAATTGAATTCAATTGATATATTAATAATTTGTATTCAAAAAACATTTGTTATCACTATGTGCAGAGCATTATGCAAAGTATTAGGGCAATAATACATTGTTTCTTTCAATTAAGGCAGGGAGATGAGGTGTGCATTCTTATTCATATATATATGTATATATAATGCATATTATGTGTACATATATGTACATATATGTGTGTATGTGTTTGTATGTATATACAAACAGAATATGAAAAGACCACAAAAGACATACAAAGAAAAAGTTATTTAAAGTTTGAGAAAGAAAACATAACTTCTCTGTGGGAAGATCAGGAAGGTTTCCTAGAGAGGATGGCATATGAGTTGGGTCTGAGAAAGTATGTGGGTTTTCAACAGGTTTGGAAAAGGGAAGGGAGGGAGGGTATTGCCTGAGTCGGGAATAGCATGAGCCAAGCAAGGCACAGAGGCTGGAAATTGTGAATTTATAGGTGCGCACACATATGTATATGTATAAATATATATACACACATATAAACACACATAAACATATATGTATAAAATCAAAACTAAATATAATTATATATAGCCCTATAACATATATACATGCTATATAAAACATATAAATATGTACATAATGATATCTAATATATGCATTATAATTTAACAGCTATTTATGTGCCTTCTATGTGACAGGCACTGTGCAAATAGTTCATTTTGGCTGGAGTGGAGCATATGTGTTAAGAAATAGTGTGAAAAAAGCCCAAAATGCTATGGTGACACCAGTGTGGGGAGGACCTTGAATGCTTTCTGCAAGGATTCAATTCAACAGATATTTATTAAACTTCTATTGTGTATTTTGGAGAAACAAGGATGAAATAAGATATAGTCCTTATAATTAAAGTTAAGACAAATCAATAAACATTTATTAAATGCCTACTTTATGCCAGGTATTATGCTAAATTCTGGATCTATAAAGAAATGTAAAAGACCATCTCTGTTATCATGGAACTTGCAGTCTAATGGGACAGAAGACATGCACACCACTAGGTACAAACAAAATTTACATGGGATGAGTTGGAGATAATTCACAGACTGGAGGCACTAACATGGAGGGGCATTGGAAAAGGCTTCCTGTAGTTGATGGGGCATTAGCTCTAGTTTCTAATAATGTTAAGAATATAATAAATCCTTCTCAGAGAGCAGAATGAGGCATATTCTTTTTTTGGATATGGCCAATGTAGAAATGTATTTTGCTTGATTATATATGTTTGTAACAAAGGTTTCGTTTTTTTTTCTTTTTCTTAGTTGGAGGAAAAAAGGTACATTTGGGCTGATAGAAAAAAAGGAAATTTAATTAAAAAAAAGAAACTTGGGAAGACTTGTATGGATTGGTGAAGAGTGAAACAAATAGAGCCAAGAGAACAAATTTCTTTTAAAAATTGTGAAAAATGAACAATTTCAAAAGACAAATCTCATCAATTCAGTGGTTGATCACGATTCTGGAGGACCAATGATGAAGAATGCTACATACTCCTAAACAGAAAAATGATAAACTAAGCAGAATGAGATACATTTTGGGACATGGTCAATTTGGGAAAGTGACTTGTTTGATTTTATATATTTGTTACCGGGAGTAACATATATGACAAAGAAAAAGAAATTATGCAAATTAATCAGAATTTGCCAAGCTTAGCTGTCAGGGTTTAGGGAGAGGGATAACCAAAAATTTTTACATTTAGGTTAAACATTTTAATTATGCATGTATAGGATAAGAAAGAGAAGGGTTGGAGAAAAAAATTTTCCATGAAAAAGCCCTTGGGATTTTAGCAGTTGCAAGCTCAAGATGAGCCAACAGTGTGATGTGACTGATTAAAAAAAAAAAAGCTCTCGTAATCTGAGCTACATCAATAGAAGCACAGTGTCCAGATCACAGAGGGTAATTGTTCCATTTTACTCCACATTGAGCAGACCACACAGAATACAGTGTTTGATTTTGGATTTTAAGAGGGACATTTTAAGAGGGACATTGGCAAACTGGCCTGCATCCAGAGAAAGACCACCAGGATAGTGAGTATTGGAAAGTCTTGTCATATGAGCAACAATTGAAGTAATTAGCCTAGAAAAGAGAAGCATTAGGGCTGTCTTCAAATCTCTGAATTGTCATGTGGAAGAGATGGTGTAGAGTTGCTTTTTGTAGCACTGGGGTGAGCAAGTCTAGGAGCAAATGGCTGGAAGTTATGAATTTGATTGAATAAAAGTTGGAATATCCCAACAATTGGAGCCATTCAAAGATAGAATGATGCTTTGCAAAGTGGTGAAGTGCATGTTCATCAGATAATCTCAGATCGCTATTTTTAAACTGTGGCTCAGGTTCTTAGTTCGGAAGAGTTCGGTTTTAGGAGCTTCTTTCTCTTAATAAACTTTATGGCTTGGCTCCCACCCAGGATTTAGCACCTGGGAACAACTGAATTTTTCTCATTTCTTTTTCTGGGGTTCACTCACATTCTCCACTGCAGGAGATGTGCTAGGTGTCCCAGTGTATCTCAATCTAACATGCCTGTTGTATAGTCAATATTATTGGGTCTGCTCCCAGCTCTAGTTAATTTTAGTGGGCTCCATAAATGACTGGCAATATAATTGTGGCTTAAGATAGTGTCTACAATGCTTTGTGGTTATGTTATAGTGTGGCTTCCTGCAACTTGATCCCTTTCTAGAAATGGGGAGTATTTTTCTTCAATCAGGTGCTCCATGGAGGAAAAAACCCAAACAGAACCCCCAACTCTATCCCCTTAACCTCTTTCCATTCTGGGCAAAAGAAATGGGGAAAATATTTTAGTGAACCATTCAGACTCCATTAAAGTAATTCCTACTTATTATACTTTTCCAATTTTTCTGTCTCTATTTTTTAAAAATTTTTTCTGAATTTGCTCCTTAATGTAAAACTGTCAGTATGACTAAAATGTACAGTTCTCCAGTGCACCCTTCTATATCCCTTCTAAATTCCTTCTAATCTGTTATGGATTGATAAATCACATAACTAAGTTATAATTACGTGGAAAATTGAGACTACTTATATGAATCAAAGTCTCTCCTCCTCCCCCTCCTCTCTTAAGAAATGCATGGATATTATTGTATAAATTTCGAAACCACAATCTTGGCTGCTTAGAAGTCTTATTTCCCCTTTCTCTCGTCCCCTTTCCTGGGTTCATGACTGTGGTCCATTTAGCTGGAATTAATAGAAGTCTAATCTACACAGGAGTTTTATATATGACACTTTTGTGCTTTGTTCCTCAAGGCATAGTAATAGAGGGTCAGGTCAGTCCTGGAATCTAGAACACCTGGATTCAAGAAGTGCTTCTGACACAAGCTATCTTAGTGAACATTGGCAAGTCACCAAAGCTCTCAGTGTCCCAGATATCTCTAAGACTACAAATTACAAAGGATTTGCCTATCTTACTTATAAAAGGGAGTTTCTGCTCTTAACCTCCTCCCCCCCCCGCAAAAAAATTGGTCAACCAGAACTTATACCTTGGACAGGAAAAGAGGTTAGCCCAGAGATGAAAGGAAGAATTAAGCAGATGAGGTTGAATTATATTTGGGAAATTGAACAGTGCTTTCAATTATCCCAACCTGCTCCAAGCCACAGCAGCCCACCTTTTTTAATACCAATAATCTCTCCTTATTGTTATGTATCTGCAAATTATGGACCACTCATGATCTCAGAAGAATGGAAAAAATGTAAGTGATCCAAAGTGCAAAGAAAGGATGTATGAAAGGAATATCGGTAAGAAAGAATATCAGTAAAAAATCATTGTGATAAAAACTACAAACAGTGCCATAGAGAAATAGCGTTTAACTTATTTTTTTTTTGCCTTCAAACAACTTGAGTATAGAAAAGAAAATCCCCTTCATAGTACTTATGTCATTATTCACTCCCACTTTCTACAATACAGAAAAACACCCTTACCAACTCACCTGCCTCCTGCCTCCAAACTCTTGCCAGAAGATTTCTGTTAGCAGGATGGTAAAATAAAAGTATATTTGGATTTTAGCCAAAGACTACGGTTGAAATCCTGGGTTCTGGGGGGCAGCTAGATGGAGCAGTGAGTAGAGCACCAGCCCTGGAGTCAGGAGGACCTGAGTTCAAATCTGTCCTCAGACACTTGACACACTTATTAGCTGTGTGACCTTGAGCAAGTCACTTAACCCCAATTGCCCTGCCTTCCACCCTCCAAAAAAAAAAAAGAAATCTTGCGTTCTGCTACCTGGTGACCAAGACAGTTAACTTCTTTGGCCCTCAGTTTCCTCATCTGTAAAAGGAGGAGGTTGTTCTAGATGACCTCTAAATTACCATTCAGATCTAAATCTGTGATTCTATCACTTGCCCATGGCCCCACATTAGTAAGTGTTGGAGATAGGATTTTTAATCTCTTTTTTCCCTTGGGCTAGGAAAGCACAGTAGGTCAGTTTCCCAAAGAATTGTTTACTTATTCCAATCATGTCTTCCAATTCCTGACCCCATTTGGGGTTTTCTTGGCAAAGATACTGGAGCGGTTTGACATTTCCTTCTCCAGCTCATCTTACAGATGAGGAAACTGAGGCAAACAAGGTTAAGTGACTTGCCCAAAGTCACACAGCTAGTAAGTGTTTGAGGCTGGATTTGAACTTAGGAAGGTGAATCTTTCTGAATCTGGGCTTGGCACTCTATCCACTATACCTTCTAGCTGCCTCTTCCAAAGAATTATGTTGCCATAAAGCTTCATCCCATTCTCTCCTTGAATGATAGGAGCATGAAATGGAAAGGAATGGGCAGTGAATAAACTAGGGATGTTTCTCATGTGCATTTATCAGGGGAAGAAAAATCAAAGATCTTAGTAAACCATATTGCCTTAGAAGTGTATCAAAAAGCAGGCTCTTGAGGAACAGATGGGCAAACCAAAGACTTTGAATAAGTTTATCAAGTTTTTAAGTAAGCTAAATGAATTAGAAGCAGATGTAGTTCACGTCCTATTAAGAACGGGTGAGCTGACCAAGAGCATAAATCAAAGGACAGTAACAATTATTTTTGAAGAGTGGGAAAGAGCTGACATGAACAGCTACATTCTGTTGATAAATATTCACTACATGTTATAAAATAATCAGGGAAATTTTTCTATGGAATTGTCATATTTGTAGGGCCATAGATTTAGAGCTAGAAAGAACCTTAGAAGTCCTTGTGTTGAACTCCTTCATTGTATAGATGAGGAAACTGAGGTTCAGAGAAAATTAAAAAAAAAAAACAACTTGTCCAAGGTCACATATGCTATAAACAGCAGAGTTGAGATTTGAAACCTGATCCTTTAATATCAAGTTAGGTAGCCTAGTGAAGAAAAATGTGGAATCTATGACTCCAGTAACACTTGACCGGGAGTTAGTAGTATTAATTGTCAGGATCCTCATGGCAAGACCACCCCTCTCTTTTCATTCCTCTCTTTTTACTATTAGGAGACACTCTGTTTTCCAGAGCTAAGGCCCAGCAAGCAAGCTGTGCTCTGACCTTTGCACAACACCAATCCTTTGTGCTCACCCTCTGGATGCCACAGCATCTTTGCAACAGCAAAGTCCCAGAATTGCTTTACACCAGCCCCAGGTGATGCCTGAGATTGGACAAGCACTTGCAGGACCCATGTTCCAGTCATGAAGCCCTACTATGAATCCAACTTGTCTCATTGTTGCTGTTACTCCTCATTGTTAGGGTGGGGGATGCTAGAACCTTACTCTTATTGGAATTGGCTCAAAGAGGGAATAACATACACACACAGTTAGGTATAGAAATCTATCTTACCCTGCAAGGAAGTGGCAGGGGGAAAGAGGGTAAGAAGGGGGGTGGGGATGGTTGAAAGAAGGGAGGGTGAATTGAGGGAGATGATAGTCTGAAGCAAAACACTTTTGAGGAGAGATAGGATAAAAGAAGGGAAAAAAGGATAAATGGGGGGAAATAGGATGGAGGGAAATACAAAATTTACTGCAAGTTTCCTTGATAAAGGCCTCATTTCTCAAACATCTTGAGAACTGAGTAAAATTCATAAGAATACAATTCATTCCCCAGTTGATAAATGGTCAAAGGATATTAACAGGCAGTTTTCAAAAGAAGAAATCAAAGCTATCTGTAGTCATATTAAAAAATGCTCTAAATCACTATTGATTGGAGAAATGCAAATTGAAACAACTCTGCGGTACCCCTCACACCTATCAGATTGGCTAATATGACAGAAAAGGAAAATAAAAGAAATGTTGGAGGGGACGTGGGAAAATCAAAACACTAATGCATTATTGGTGGAGTTGTGAACTGATCCAACAATTCTGGAGAACAATTTGGAACTATGTCCAAAGGCCTATAAAACTATCCCTACCCTTTGACGCAGAAATACTACTATGAAGTCTGTATTCCAAAGAGATTCATAAAAATGGAAAAATGTACAAAAAATTTATAATAGATCTTTTTGTGGTGGCAAAGAATTGGAAGTTGAGAGGATGCCCCACTCCTGACTTAGTTGTTCTCAGCAAGATAATGATTCTAAGACAATTCTGAAGGACTTATGATGAAAATACTATCCACCCCCAGAGAAAGAACTGATGGAGTCTAAGTGGAGAGTGAAGCATACTATTTAAAACTTTATTTTTCTTGGAGTTTTTGTCTGTTTTCTTTTACAACAAGAATAATATGGAAATATGTTTTGCTTGACTGCACATGTATAACCTTTATCAATTTACTTGCCTTTTTAATGAGGGCAGAGAGGAGAGAAGGAAGGAGAGATTTTGGAACTTGAAATAAAAAAGGAATGTTAAAAATTGTTTTTACATGTAGTTGGAAAAATTAAATATTTAAAATAAAAAAAAGAACAGATACACTTTGGTGAATTGCTCTGCAAGGTTTCCTAAAGTCTTGATGGTAGAATCCCACATTTCTGTAAGCCCAGAAACAATAACTATTTTTAATAAGTAAATATTAAATAAGAAGTTTTATCAGAGATTAAAATCAAGGTAAAAACATTAAGTTTACTTAAAATAAGGGTATAGCCAAAATTTATGTAAATTTTACTTTAAAAATGAAATATAGTCTCTTCTCTAGGCTAGCTCTCTCTCAACTTGACATTTTAGCTTGGGTTTTCAGGGAAGCAAATACCCATAGGTTCAAAGTATTCTGTGGGTATATAATGCTAAAACTATAATTTTTGAGCCCTCCAGGTAAACTTACCTCTAATAGACAGCCAGTAGAAATGATTACCTAAAAACAGAAGCATTTGCTGAGATAGAATCAAAATGACAATGACTACAAAACATTCTTTTTTCCACCCCCCACCCCCACCCTAAATCTGGGGCATATCCTCCTATAACAACCCACAGCATTTCTGGGAAAAAGATGCTGACCAAGGAAACTCACAACCCTAATGCCACAGGGCCCTGATGTCCATTCTCTTCTTGGGGTGTCCTCACTTTGCTTACCTAGAGGCACAGAATCTCTACTGGGCAGATTGTTCAACTAAGTCCCCTGGCCTGTTTTTCTTTGCAGTTAAACCCCTGATGCCAGAGATCTCCATCCTCAGAGTCTCCTCTTGCTTCTACTCTCTGGGTCTGGTCCTTGATGGGTGCAATGTCTCTTACTGAGTGAGTAGTTCTAATAAAATATGCCTGTGGGTGAAGGTAGGAAGAGATAAGAAGTTTAATCTCCGCACATCCATCCACCCTCTGTGAGGCCAATCAGTAAGTGAAAGATCTCCCCCGACCCCTCCCCCCCATAGGCCTCAGGTGGGGCCAACAAAGAGAGGCCTGATTAGAGGCAGGCCCACACCTTTTCATTAACTAGGTGTTAGGCCCATACCCTTTTGCTAGTTAAGCTGATGTGGGCGTGAAGCCCTCAGGGCCCTAAGGGGAGTTGCTAACGCCAGATTCAATGGTATGTGCACTGAGTTCTAGTCAATCAGATGCCAGCTAGGACTGTATAAAAAGAGAGCCCAGAATCGAAAGCAGCAGAACTAAGAGCAGCAAGAACTGACATACCCTAATGTGAAGAACTGTGTTCTTCTGTAGCTGGCTAGCTCATTGTTGTCTATTCTAGCAAAAATAATACTACTCAGAGATCCCTCCTGCCTTGACTCTGAACAGGGCCTGGTACCCACTGGGTGTGTGAGCAGTTTCACTGCAAAGCATGACCTATGGGAGGAGGGGTAGAGTAAATAGGCTGTCCCTCCCCTCATCTTGAGCCACCAGGGAACTCCTACCTCTCATATAGGTAATGCTTCTCTCAACTGTTAGGGATCATACTCTTCAGAGCTGTCAACTGCCTCCTTGGAAGGTAAAGGTCCCATTTTAAAGACCCACCAGGGTTGTGGCAAATCCTTGGCCATCTTGTGGTTAGGTGCCTTTTAATCCTATCAGTTTTGGTTGGTACAATTGTCTCTTCTACATGTCTCTCCCAGTTTTTGTTAGAAGAGTCACTAGTTCTTTATAAATGACTAACAAAATGTAAATTTTTTTATACTTTATTTAAGACTTCTTAATATCTCATTCTCTCTTAGGAGGTTCTTATTTTCTGTTTTTTTTTTTTTAACAAATCAAATGAGGGAGAAATCAATTGATTTAGGAGTGACCATATGTAAAGAAAACAAATGATATCATACTTAGATTGATAAAATATGGCCACTGTCTTCAAGTATTTGAAGGATTGTCATATGAAAGAAGGATTATTAGATTTGTTCTACTTGGCCCCAAAGGGAAAAACTTTAGCAAAGTAGAAGTTTCAAAGATGTAAATGTATGGAATATCATGCTAACAAGAAGAGCTGTCCAAAGACAGAATGGCTCCTCCTTCACTAGAAGTCCTTAAACAAAAGCAGAAGGAGAAGTTACCAGCCATATTGCAGTGGAGATTTTTTTTTTTTGGCAGGGACTGGGGTGTTGATTGGACTGGATAGTTGCTGAGATCCCTTCTAAATGATCCTGTGAACACAGAACTTGGTAAATTCTTGTTTTTCCTGGGAGAGAGCTATGTTCAAGTAGCAACTGAGAGTTTACTTACACACAGACTTTGTTAGAGAGTCTGAAAATGAATGCCTTGCTTTCTGTTCCCTAAACTAAGCATTCTGATGTCTATCTTTGTGCCCCTAAACAGGCTCTGTCTATGCTTGGAAGGCATTCTCTCCTAAGGGAGATGGCTTATAAGCTGAGCATTGAAGAGAGTTAAGTGGCAGAAAAGAGAAAGAAATTTTGGAATCTCTTGACATTACAAGGCTGTTCAATGGTCAGCCCTTGCTTTCACTACACGACTGACTGGCCTGCTTCCGGTCATAACTTTTTATGATGCTTTATTTTATGATAGTTCTACTGAACCATTCTTTATTAATAAAATGCCACAACCTACTCATAGCTAGCATTTATATAGCACTTTAAGGTTTACAAAGCACTTTACTTATACTAACTTATCTGATCCTCACAACCTATGAGGTGGGTACTATAATTATCTCCATTTTACAGATGAGAAAATTGAGGTAGATAGTCTTGGATGATTTGTCCAGGGTCATAGAGCTAGGTATCTGTAGCAGGATTTGAATTCATGTCTTCTTGAATACATCTGGCACTTTATCCATTGTTCCAATTTACTGCTGTCTACCATGTGTCTCTCCACTGCACCTTAGGGTAATCTTCATTTTTAATTTGTCAGAGACTATGGCATTCTATTGTTGGTATCATCAACAAATTGGTATTTTTAAAATGGACTTTTGTTTCAGGAAGAAGTTAGTGGTTATTAAAAACATGGCACAATTTCCCAAATGCAGTCTAAAGCAGCTTATTTTCATTGTTTTATTCAATTCTATGCTAAGCTCATTTTTTTTATCTGCCTGATATAAATTTACTCATATACCAACTCTGTGGTCTGTTCATTCAATTGGATGAAAGACAATGAGCAATAGACATCCTTCATCTCCTTGACTTTTCCTTTGTGAATAGTAAAGACAAAATCGTTTGAGTGACCAGTCTATTTGGTTGTGAGTTTCTCCATATTCAACTTGTCCACTCTTCAGAAAGAAGACAAATCTACTACTGGAAACACACCTGTAGCCCTTATACTTTGGCAGAACCTGACAGCTCATGCTCTCTTAGCATAGCCTTTGAAAACTGGGGTCACCTTTACTCCACAATGAGGCAGAGGTATAGAACTGTGTGGAGAACTTTAAAGAAAAACAAATTCAACAAGCAGAATTATGCAGTAGGAGGTTACAGCCACACAGCATGCTGTGAGCCATTGGATGGAGGTAGGAAACTGCTGAACCCATACTGGAAATTGAGGGGTTTAGTTTGGGTAGAGTACACATATGAAAGGAAGTGGATAAAATTCAGAATTTGAAGACAGGGAAAGGAGTTAGACTTTTAATTAATAAGCAAGAGTAAGCCATAGAAGGAGTTTGAATGGGGAAAAGCATCAGTTTTTGGGGCAGAGGAATTGAATTCAAATTCCAGCTCTGCGATTTACTATCTGAGAAACTTTAAATGAATTGATTAACCTCTTGGGCTTTTGAAGTGGCACAGTGGATACAGTGCCAGGCCTGGAGTCAGGAGACAAATGAGTTCAAATTTGACCTCAGATAACTTATTACCTGTGTGACCCTGGTCAAGTCATTTAATTTCTGATTGCCATTATTTCCTTATCTGTAAAAAAGGAATTATAATAGTGCCTACCTGCCAGCATTGTTGTGAGGATCAAATGAGAAAATAATTATACAGTACTTGGCACATAGTGGGCACTATATAAATGATAGCTGTTATTGTTATAATAATCATCTGTGAGATGAGAGGGTGGAGGAAGTTGGGCTAGATGACTCTGAGGTCCCTTCCAGTTACCAATCTGTGAAACTACTCATAAAGATTAGTGTGGCAGAAGTGGGAAGGGCAGAATGAATAGGGGACAGAGTGGATGTAGGAAGAATATTAACGAAGTTATTGGAATGGTTTGGATAAATGGTGAAGATGGTCTGGCATAGGGAGGTAAAATTGGATATAGAGAAGGTACAGTCATGATAGATATTAGATAACTCTATTTGGTGCTCTAATAAATTTTCTCTGAACTCTATAAAAATCTATTCTCCAATCCATTATTCATATTGAGTACTAATAACAGCTTCAAGTGTTACCTCTCCCAGAGGTAATTACATTTTATTTGAAATTAAAGCCTTAAGCTAAAGGGATGAAGTTCTTAGAATGAAATTTGGGGTAGCAGCCAGCAACTGGGCTAGATTTGGGGGGTGGAAATAAAAAGGGAATGGGAAGACAGAGAAATCATTAGGACCTGTGTTCCTAAAATAATAAAACGGAGGTATGTGCTTTCTTGCTTTCCCCTCTAAAACTCAAATAATTTGTAAATACGAGGTCCTTAAAGAAACTCCAAAACTCAGTTCTGCCACCCAAAATATCCACCTTTTCCCTCTAGCAAACTATCTTTTAAATAATATGGATACCTAGCATCTGTCTAATTATATCTCTATTCGGTCTGTCGACTTCTTGCCTGTCACAGGTAAAAAGAAGTTTATTCAATGAACTTGTATCTAATTCAATTCTCCCAAATTGTCATATACTGATAGAAACCATTTGGTGACAGGGCCAATGTCCAATATATTAATTTCTAGCTTTCCTAAAGGCACAGGGTTGTCTTTCCATAGTCTCAACTTGATTTATCCCCCTCAGTCCTCTTCTTTCTTTGCAATAGAATTTAATCTCATTGTAATTTTCAATAGTTCTTGATCAGAGTTTACTGTCACTTTACTCCTGTGCAGATTGCTGGGAAATGCTCAAAACTAAATTCATTAATTACCACTGACACAATTTCTCTCTTCCTTTCCTATTCTAGAGAGGCAGCAGGATGTGGTCCCTACACCTGCATGAAGATCTGAACTCAAATGTGGCCCCAGGCGAGTCACCTAACCTCTCAATGGTCCTGGCAAAACTCTCTAACTGTAAGTTGCAGAACAGTTACTGATCTGCTGCAGTAAAAGGAGTTTCCTTATCAGAAGTTCCCTATGATCAAATGAGCTAATAGGTAGTTGGCACAGTGGAGAGAGCACTGGGCCTGGAGTAAGGAAAACCTGAGTTCAAATCCAGAATCAGACATTTACTAGCTGTGTGACCTTGGGCAAGTCACTTAAGCTCTGTTTGTTTCAGTTTCTTTATCTGTAAAATAGAGATAAAAACAATAGAAGCTACCTTCCAGAGCTGTTGTGAGTCTCAAATGAGACCATATTTATATAGAGTTTAGCACACAATGGTGCCTGGCACATAGTAGGTGCTATTTTAAAATATTATTATCAATACCATTATTAGACTATGTAAAACATTTAGCACAGTGCCTGGCCCATAGGGGGTGCTATTTTAAAAATGCTATTTTTATTATTATTCTTAAAAGCAAAAGCATTTAGCACAGTGCCTAGCACATAGTAGGTGCTATTTAAGATGCTATTATTTTTATTTAAGCATTTAGGACAGTGCCTGGAACACAGTAGGTATAGAATAAATAAATGTTGGGTCCCATGCCAATGAAATCAAAGGTTCAAACTTTGTCTCATTCCCTTCCAAAGAATTATCCTGTACTGACTAGTAAGGATTTCCCTGTATATGCTGTGAATTCCTAGAAAATGTTGACAGAGAATGATATTAGAGCCTTTAAATTTATCTATTTAGAGAAAGTGATAAAGAATATTAGGATTCTATTAGAGAGTGATATTAGGACTTTCAAATTTATCTAATTAGTCCAGGCCATTCAATTTACAGATGAGGACACTGAAACTAGAATTGGAAGAAATAATCAATTCCGTTTCTATAAATCTCCAATAGGCAATTGAGTTTTCCTCAGTCACACATACACATATCTAAAACAAGATCAATGACTTCTTTAGTTTTAACCCAAATCACTTCCTATCACAATTTAAAAAGCCAATTTCTTTCTATCTGCTGCCCTTTTGTATTTTAGCAATCAACTAAAAAAACATTTAACCATGTACCAGACACTGATAGGTGCTAGAAATACAAAGACACCAGTGAAATAGTTCTTGACCTCAAAAAGCTTACACTCCATCATATTTTATCAGAATTAAAAATTCTTCATATGTTTGAAAATCATCTTAGCTTTTTCATCAGCAGGCCCAAAAATGCCTATTCCTTTACTTTTCCTCACAGCTCTTTTTGGGCCTCTTTTTTTAGTTTGATGAATAAAAACATGTTACCAATTATTAAAGAAAATTAATGATGATAATATCAATCAATCAATGAATTAACATTTATTAAGTGCCCCAAATCCTCTAATTTCATATATGTTTATATGTGTAAAAGTCTTCTCAATCAGATGGTGAGTGCTTTGAGGGCAGGGAAGCTTTACTTGTACCTTTGGTTTCCAAGTGTTCAGTAAATGGCTGGAACATTGTAGGAACTTAATAAATTTGATTATCAATTGAAATAAGCTGTGGCGTCCTTAAGTGAATATAATACTCATAAATATTTTCACCTTCCTAGCACTTATTATAAATGTTTTCTACTTTTTTCTCCTCTCTTTTCCCTGTCAACACTAAATAAAAATCAGTGTCCTTAAAGGCTGACTGTAGAGCACAGAAAAAGTGCAGGAAAGAGTGAGAGCCTGGAATAATTTTGGATTTTCTTACTGAAATGAGCAAAAGCAGTGGCTTCATCAAGAATCACCAACATCCATTTATTTATTTTTTGCAAGGAAATCAGTGACTTGCTCAGGGTCACACAGCTAGCGTCAGTATCTGAGCCCACATTTGAACTCAGGCCCTCCTTACAACTTGCTAGTGCTTTATCCACTGAACCACCTAGCTTCCCCTGCTGACCTTCATGTAACACTTGCTTTAAATAGGATCCTGTTAGTTATTACATAAAGAGAAGTATAAGACCTGGGGCCCTGACCTCAGAGGGCTTATGGAAGGTTTCTTTTTTCAATTGATGAATAATTAAAACAAGAGTAAAGACAAAACTCCTAGAGGTTTGAGATACACAGTGAAGAAAGAAATGAGACTCCATCACCAAAAAAATCACCTAGAGAAGATGTTCTACAGCCTGAGTTTATAAGCTTAAAAAAATTTATAGCTACATTAAACTACACATATATATGATTACATATATAATTATATATATTTACTGTATATAACTATAATTGTTTTCCTTTGTAATTCTATGTATTTTATTTATTTAAAACATTATTATGAAAAGGGGTCCATAGACTTTACCAGACTGCCTCAAGGATTCTTGACAAAAAAAAAAAAGACCTAGATGAAAAGGTAAACTGCTGAAGAGGAGCGTCTCCGTATTAAGCTAGACTGGTCCTGGGACAGTAGGCACAATCTGTTGAGGGGATGGCATCTGAGTCCTTCCCATGTTAATATGATGCTTGTGCTTCCCTGGCTTAGCAGCATGACAGGACATTGGACTAGAATCACAGGTGTACGTAGCATATTTCATTAAGGCATGAACCCCAGGGAATTTTTATCTATCTAACTACTTATCAGCTAAGTGAATACAAAGGATAGATCCCTGGGCTTGCAGTCAGGAAAACCTGAGTTCAAAACCCTCCTCAGACATTTATTAGCTGTATGACCATGAGAAAGTCATTTAGCCTGATTTGCCTCAGTTTCCTCATCTGTAAAATGGGGATTATAATAGCATCTACCTCCCAAGGTTGTTGTGAGGATGTCAAATGAGATAATAATTGTAAAGTATTTAGCACAGTGTCTGGCACATAGTAAGTGCTACATAAATGTCAGCTATTGTTATTTGCTATTATTAAATATCTTTCACATGAAACCTTTTCCAATCCTTTCTAATTCTAATGCCTCCTCTCCATTAATTACTTCCTATTTGTTCTGTACATAGCTCTCTTTCTATATATTTGTTTACATGTTGTCTCCTCTGCTAGACTGTAAGCTCTTTGAGGGTAAGGACTATCTCTTGTCTCTTTTTTCGTTCCCACCACTTAGCACAGTGTTTGGCAGATACTAGGCATTTAATAAATGTTAATTCATTGATTGATTCATATCTATCATTAGCAATATTTTTAAAATAATCAGGAAAATGTTTTTATTTGGCAAACTAGAAAAACCTAACAATTTATTTTTTAAATGAACAACTAAACCTTACTTTAAAAACACAAATTAAAAGAGACTCAAAATATCACTTAAAAAAACTGTTAAGATATGCCTGGGAGCAGTCAGTATACCCTACTGGCTCTCCTGTCAGTACATCTAATATGGAGGAGGGGAATAATTTTTTAAACCCTTGAATTGGCAATAGAGGTTCTATTGGATTGATTTTGTCCTTTGAAGATTAGGATCATGAAATAGTAAGAGTTTTGGCCCTGGGAGGGGATCTTAGAGCACATCTGGAAAAAAGCAGAGGGTGAACTGGGCTCTATGGTGCTCAACTGAGCCCTCTATGCTACTGCTACGCTCTTCTCCAGTTTAAGTGTTGTTGTTACTTATTCTTTCATTCACTTAGTTATCTAGTCATTCATTCATCCATTTGTCCATTTATTAATTTATCTAATCATTCATTCATTTATTTATCCATTCATGCATCTATTTTATCTCTCTCTCTCTCTCTCTCTCTCGGTCCAAGTGAAAAAATTCCTAGTTGCATCTCTTCTATTTGGAAGAAGCACAGATCCTCAGAGCACTCTGCAGTAGACTTCCAAATCTACACGAAACCTAAAGATTACTTTTGGGACTGGCTTTTTGACCAATTCTGAATTCATGTAATTATATTATTATCTAGGCCCATATCTCTCCTTCTTTTGCCTTGGAATAGCATGAATGGTTTTGTTCAATGTTTTTCTAAAATCTAGGTAAAGTAGATTTAACATTCTATAATTTAATAATCCTTTCCAAAAACAAAACAAACAAAATAGGAAGTCAGGTTAGCCTGGTTAGTATAAGAATGGGGATTTTATTTGGTAAATCTATCATCTCCCACTTCTCCCTTCAAGTGATAAGAAACCTTGAGTCATTTACCAGGTTAGAATATATCTTGATTATTCATTAGGTAGGAATAATGTCTCAATCACTCTCTAGGTGCAACAGGAAATCTGCTTGGATTGGCTGAAAGGCTGGTCATGCTTTCTGGGCCTTGTACATAATCACTGAGTTTGCTGGAATTAGAGATTGAAGGGCCTAGCAGCAGAGAGGAGAGGACATTACAATTCTATTGGGGAGGGGAAAAGGGAAGGGGTGCAGATCCTCTGGCTTAGGCCTGTTCTTAGTCCCTTCCTTCTCCCCTATCTTAGCTGGAAGATCCTCATGAATTTTGAAGGGTCTAGATAAGGATGTTTTCCTCAGTCTGCTCAGTATCTCTGGAACAATTGCTGGCAGGGTCTGCTTTGGTGCATGGCGAAGAAAGCAGATTCTAGGGTCTACTAAGAAGCCAATAGTAAAGTTAATGCATTCCTAAGGGGAAAATCTTGAGGACTCCAGAAAAAGCCCTTTTAGGAGCTGTGAGTGACCACTTTGCCATATGTACTTTCTAAGCTTGAGCCCACTTTCCCTTCTACTCTATGTGTGTACAGGTGGAAGAATGTGTTACAAACTCTTAGAGGGGAAATTTTTATACAAACTATGGTAAACTCTACCATCTCAGTAAATACCCCTTTCTAATTAAATCCAGCTGGCTAATTATAATTAGGTTTAGCTGACTAATTGATATCAACTGATAATCACTGCAGGAAGAACACTGATGCAGTAGTCAAGTTTTGGAGACTCAAACTGCCAGTATAGTTGAGGGTTGAGAGAATACTTCCAGAGCATATTCCACATTTATGTGCCCTGTTTTTTTTTTTTTAAGCCAGGCTGGCTCTTTATAATCAACATGTTCTACTTCTTTTTCTGTATTATTCCCCCTTTTTTCAGATCTGTGTTTTTATTGGTATAAAGTCCTTTTGTTTGGGAAGTCCTTCCAACAACACAGATTGGGAACTCAGCTGTTACTTAGTCTCAGAGTTGCTTGGGGCACTGAGAAGTTAAAAGGATGTGTGCAGGGTCACAAACTCAGTATGTGTCACGAACCCAGGTGTTCCTGACACCAAGGTCTATCTTCTATCTACTATGTCATGTTCCCTCTTTAGGGGTTACTAACCATTCTTTAAATTATGCATTCTAGAATTTTGCTGGAACTGAAGTCAGGTTGATTGGTCTGAATATAGACTTCATTCTCTTCCTTTTTTTTTTTTTTGAAATTTAGGAACTCTGTTCCTGTGGTTCCTGCCTCATCCTCCATGACCTTCCAAAAAGCCTGTCAATGGCTCAGCACTTATATCTGTCCCTTATTTTAGAACTCGAGGATGTAATGCATCTTGGTTTGGTGATTTGACCTTATCAAAGACTGGCTAAGGTACTCTCATTATCAACCCACACCTCTTAGGTATCAGCTCTCTATGAACTGAGGACTTAGAGGAGTATTGATTTGAAATCTAGAGTGAAAAAAAATATCTGCCCTCAGTATATCTAGGCATTCTTTTATTAGGTCATCTGTCTTAGAATGTGCCAGGGGCGCTAGAAGTAAGATGTTTCTGACAATGCCAGCTCTAGCCCTTACAATGTGGTTTTGCTCTGAGTCCCAGATGGTGGGAGCTTTTGTGTTTACAATTTAAAGTTTTAGAAATGAGGCGTCTTCCCTGGGCTGACATATGCCTAACTGCACACTCAGTGGAGACCTCTCTAAATAATAACTGGGTGGAGAACGATGATTCTCAGGGATTTAACAGTGAATAAACTTCTCTGAGGGATGTCATAAAACTCCACCGGGAAGCGTCTCAGTTGCTGATGAATTTTGCGATGGGGTTGGTCAAATCACAGACTCGGTGCAGAGAATAACGCCAGCCCATTCTTGGGAACAGGAGACAACGGCAGTAACGCAGGTGTCCTATTTGTCTCCTGCCACCAGGAAAAGGAGAGGCACACTCCAGAATCTGATATGCAAGCGCTGGGCGTTTTTAACCCTGCTATATTCTATCATACATTCTTGATCCTGAAAAAAGCCATGGACTGTCCTCATGAAGAAAAATACCCCACTGCTAGTCCACCATCCATGCCAAGAGCATTGGTTTGATTTGCACATCTTTGCATAAATGCTTTTCTATTGTACATGGCTGAAATACCTGGCCTGCTCCTGCACAGCTCTCTGGCTTCTGTGCAATCCCGCCTGCTGGAGGCTTCCCTCCTCTTTCATGCTCATTCCTCTATTCCCACTCCCCCTTCTGTTTGGGGGCCTTGCTGTTTCATGCACTGCTTCCTTGTTTGCCACCGATCGGGCGTTTGTTATTTTGTGCGTTCTAGCTTTATTACCTCGCCTGCAGGCTGTTATCATGTCCCCTTTAGTCATTGCTTGGCCAAGCTATACATATTTAGCTCCTTTAAGCTTTCTTCATAAAAGTCAATCTCTCTGGCTCCCTTATCGCTTCAGTCGCACTTCTCTGAACTCCCTCCAATCTCTCGAAACCTCTGTGGTAATGAGGTGCCCCAAACCGAATACAGAATTCCAGGTGCAGTCTCACCAGAATCATACCGAGAGGAACTATCACCTTCCTGCTTCATGATGGCAGTCCTCCGCGTGTGGAACTCAAAATAGCATCTGCCTTTCCCCCCCACTCTCCAGCCCTCCCCTTCCATATCACAGTCCATGTTGCAGCCTGATAGCGAAGATAAAATGGCAAAGCTCTTTGGCTGTCCCGAATGATTCACTGCCCTCTGGGCTTCTCCAATCCATTGAAAATCTACATTTGACAAGGTATTTTACAGACCCCAGCATTTTTCCAAGCTGCTTTAGTTGCCTTTATTTTTAATTATGTCCCGTTCCTTTGCAGTTTATCTCTGTCCTCATTGGAGTTTCTGGGTGTTCTCAAATTAGACTTGGAAGTCAGAGACATTTTTCTCCCTAGTTTCCCTAGGACAGGAAGAAGTACAGGTGGGGTTCTAAGGATTCATTAGAAATTCTTCATTATGGAAGAAAAGAAAATCCAGCTTTGAGATACCTTCCCCTTTGGTCTTCCCTTGCTTCAGAGGTAAAGTGACCACAATAATGGTGATGTCCCTGGCTAAAGATAGAGGGCTCAAGTGGATGATTTCTCAAGGTCCCTTTCTAAGATCAATCATTCATTTGTTTGTGATCACTCATCAAATATTTTTCAAACAAATACTATATACAAAGCACTATGCTTAGGTACAAAAGTACGCAAAAAAAATAAGCATAGGCTTTTTTTCTTGTAGGCAAGAGAAATAATTGACCAACACCTATGTGTGGATTGTTGGGAATGACCAATTTAGTTAGCTTTATCTCTACATAGTGACCAACTGGGCATGTTCAGAGGCTACAAATTCAATACTAGCTTCAAAAATCTCAGCAAGGCAAAGCTGCTTTAATAAAGGGACTGCAATCTTTTCCAAAGTCAAACACTGAAGGATTTTTGGATTATCCAATTGATTTGGATGATCAATATGCCTGATTCATGCACAACACCTCACACAGTCAGTCCATTACAGATGTTTATAGATTGAACTCCCTTTATTGGGGTGGAAAATTAAAAGTTAGTTAACTGGGGTTTCCTCCTTAACGCTTGTATTAGGTTATCATTTTTTTTGGACATACATATGAGTTTTTTTTTTCCTTTACAATAGGAGAATGAAATTCCATTAACCAATACAGAAGTCCTAAGATTTAGAGTGGAAGAGAACTTACTTTAACATTGTGATGAAACTGAGATCCAGGGAGTAGTTTTTGCCTAGATCACACAGCCAGTCAGTGGCAGAGCTACATCAGATATGCTGATATCAAATTTGAGGAACTTTCTGCTAAGCCACACCGCCCCCCAAATCCACAGCCACCTCCTCTACCTCTCCCCCAGCTAACCTTCCACTCCCCTTCGCTGTCATTAAAGTTGTGGGACTCTTCTAGGCACTGCTTTAAAGGGAGAGGGCTATTTCCTTTCAAGGAAACCCAGGAGCTCCTTCAGAAATGACCTTATCTCCAACTTGTTGCAAGGATTTTAAGAGACCTCTGCCTCATGTTGGTATCTAAGGACGTTTGGGGCTTATTTTTACACGATGACTCACTTTTGTTTACGTTAGTGAATCATGTTGTGTGTATGCATATATAGTGGACAGTCAAATCTAGTTATATGTAGACACATTACATACACACAATACATATATATTATTATATTTTATATACGTGTATGTACACACACATACCACCTATATAAATGTACATATATGTGTCTATGTATAACATATACATGCACACATACATATATGTATATGTATACATATGCATATACATACACGCACATATACATATCTATATGTATCTATCTATCTAGTTTGTATGTGTGTGTGTGTGTGTGTGTGTGTGTGTGTGTCTGTGTGTGTAGAAACAAAGGAGAGGGGAAGCAGAATCAAAACAGGAGAATGTGTGAGTGCCCCCTGGTGCTCCATTGCATCTAGCCCACTCAGAACACCAAAACCAGGTCTACACCAACAAAGTAAAATGGAAAACTGAGGAAATAATTCAAATCATTCCATTAAAAAGCTAAGTTTTGTCACATTGATCTGGATATTTCATATGCATTTTTTAAAATTTAAGGTTCAGTAGCCTAGGCCACCTTTCCCTCATGTGTAAAATGAGAGGGTTAGATTAGGTGACCTTTGAAGTCTCTTCCCTTAAACCTGTGGATTTGCCAGGCCACTTAGGCCAAGGAGTGGACTCTTTGTCAATTTAATTTTAACCAAAATTGACTAACAATTGCTTTTTTGGAGTGGATTGACTATTGACTGGTTGGAGGACATATCTGTAAAGCATGAAAATAAATGGAAACTTGGTCATTGTTTATTTAATTGTAGGGAGTCAAAGCTGAGCTCTGACTAGAGCAAACACCTTAGCAGTGTATGGTGATCCAATTACCTAGATGCTTTGCAAGTCTTCCCTTCATGTCATGTTGGCACATTGAGATATCTGATGTCTACTAGTGACTACTTTTCCTTTAAAGCGCATAGGAATAAGGACTGGATTCATGATTTCATGGACATAGGAAGCAGCTGGATGAGGAAATTCCCTCTACCAATGCAGTTGCCTTCTCTGCAATGAGGCTTAGAGAGTTTCATAAAGCACTGAGAAGCTATGACTTGCCCAGAGATCATACAGTGTCAGAAACAAGACCTGAACCCACTTCTTCCTAGCTCTGAGGCCAATTATCTAACCACTATGCCATGCTGCCTCACATATCTTATCCCAATAATAAAATGCCTGACTCATAGTGCTTGCTGGAGGCGAGAGGCAGCAGGACATTAGATTTGGAGTGAGTTGCATCACTTGCTAGCCCTGTCCTTGTTGACAAGTCATTTAATCTCCCTGAGTCTCAACTTCTTTGTCTATAAAATGGGGATAATGCTCTTACTATACAGTTCACAGAGTTGTGAAGATCTAATGAGCAATGGTATATAAATTCCGGAGCCACTGTAATGCTGTCATTCAGTTGTTTCAGTCATATCTGACTCTTCACGACCCCATTTGGGGTTTTCTTGGCAAAAATACGAGTGGTTTGTCATTTCCTTCTCCAACTCATTCTACAGATGAGAAAACTGAGGCAAACAGACTTAAGTGACTTGCCTAGGATCACACAAGCTAGTAAGTATCTGAGGCCAGATTTGAACTCATTAAGATGAGTCTTCCTGACTTCAGGCCCAGTACTCTATCCACTTACTCCCCACCCAGCTACCCAAGCAATTGTAAAGCAATGTAAATCCAACAAAATCTAAGAAACGTATATTAAGCACTATGTACAAGGTATTGTTATATGTGCTAAACATACAAAAAAATGAAAAAAAAGTTCTTGCCCTTGAGGAGCTTACATTCTACTGGAAAATATGAAATGTAAACAGATGGATGTATATGTAAAAAAATTTGAGGTGGAAGATATCATTAACATCTGGATCATAAGGTTGTAGATTTTAGATTGGGAAGGTATCAAAGATTTCATATAGGCTAGCAACCCCCCTCATTTTATGGGGGAATGCACTAAGATGTAGAGAGCTTAATTGACTTCCCCAAGGTCACTCAAGGAATAAATGAAAAAGATGAAATGTGAAACCAGGTCCTCTGCCTCCAAATCTAGTACTTTCTCTGCCCTGCCCAAGGTGGTGCATGAGCTCAGCTTTGAGCTTTCTCTGCAAAAGACCATGATCTTTACATTGTCATATCTGATAGAAGATAGAAGATAATAAGAAAGAATCTAGCTGACCTTGGTAAATTCAGGTGACCTCATTTAGCGGAACCACATCCTCCATCGCTCACTGATGTGGGTAGATCCCACCTGGAAAATGGGAGAGGAACTACAAGATTGGAGATGGGCAAATGTTCCAATTTTCCAAAAGGGAAGAGGAAAAAATCTGCAACATATAGGCCAGTGAGCTTAACTTCAATTCTTGGGAAAATTCGAGAATGGATCATTAAATAGATGGTTGACAAACATCTGGAAAAGGAAGAGGTGAGTATGAAGAGCGTGGCTTCCTCAGAACAGCTTGAGTTAGGCTTAACCCCATTAAAAATAGTATTACTAAACTAGTAGATGAAGGGAATTCTGTGGATATAGTTCACCAAGATTTTAGCAAAGCTTTTTGTAAAGTAGCCACTATTATTCCTATCTAGAAGATGGAAAGATATAAGTTGAATAATAATTTAGTCAGACGGATTCAGATTTGGTTACATGGCTAGACTCAAAGTCCATTTATAAATAGTTCAATGTTAAGTGGCCAGGGGGGTCCAGTGGAATACCCCACGGATATGTGCTTGGCTCTGTGCTAATTAATATTTTTAATCCGTGACTTGGATAAAGGTATGAATAACATGCTTAGTGAATTTGCAGAGGACACAAAACAATAGGGGAGAGCTACGGTCAATATTCAAATGACTCTTGACAGGCTACAGCTTTGGACTGAATCTAATATGATAAAATTCAATAGGTATAAATGTAAGTCTCGCACTTGGACACCAAAAAATCGATACCACAAATAAAAGATCAGGGAACCAGGGATAGAGAGCAGTTCTGAACAGCATCTGAGAGGTATAGTGTACTATGAGCTCAATATGAGCTGGCAATGAGATGTGACAATCAAAAATTTTAATATAGTCCTAGACTGCATTGAACAGGGCATAACTTACATGAATAAGGAGATAATATTTCTATTGTATTACCTTCATCAGACTTTATTTGAAGTGTTGCGTTCACTTTTGGCCACCACAATTTAAGAAGCACATTGACAAGCTGGCAAAGTTCAGAGGAGTGCAATTGGGATGGTGAAAGGCCTTAAGTCTATTACATATATGAAGACTGGTCAAAGGAACTAGATATGTTAATCTGGAGTAAAGAAGACTTAACTGAAGAGGTCATGGTGGCTGCCTCCAAATATTTAAAGAACTGTCATGCATAGGAATGATTAGACTTTTATTTGTCATAAGAAGACAGAAGTAGGAGCAATGGGCAGATGTTGCAAAAAGGAAAAATCTGGTATGTTGCCAAGAATAACTTCCTAAGAATTGGAGCTGTCCAGAAGTAGATTAGGATGCCTTGAAAGTTTCCCTTTCCTCAGTGGGCTGCAACCAGATCCTAGACGACTACAGGTGGTTATATTGGAACTTCCTTTTGTCTATGGGTTGTACTAGATAGATGGTTATCAAGATCCCTTCTAATTCTTAAAACCTGGGAAGAAGGTAGCGATTCTAAGAGGTAGAGGTGAGACATGAGTGGATTTCATTGCAGGCATAGGAAGCAGCCTGTGCAAAGGCCCAGAGATAGGAGATATTGGGAGAGTTTGACCTAAATGTAATATGAAGGGGATTAATGGGAAATATGTCTAAAAAGGTAGGTTGGAGCTACACTGTCAAGGAATTTAAATACTAACCTATAAAGTTTGTATTTTATCCTAGAAATATTAGGGAAGAACTGAAAATTCTTGAGCATGGGGCTGACAGGGTCAGATATAAAGATTAAACATAATAATAATCTCTACCCTCAAGTAATTTCTTTTTAATGAAGGGAATCAACAAGTGCATAGATAACTTTAAAGTTTTCAGTGGTAGGAAACCTGCCACCTTTGGAGGTAGTTTTCTATTTCAGGGTAGATCTTTTGGTCGGAACATTTTGCTTTTATTGAACCTCATTGTCCCCATCTGAACCTTCATCCCTTACTTCTAGTTCTGCTCTCTGGAACTAAGAAGAATTAGTTTAATTCCTCTTCAACATGACTGACTTTCAAATACTTGAAGATGGCTCCCATGTTCCGCCTAAGTATACTCTTCCTCAGGTTGTAAACTTTTTGAATAATTTTTGAACACATAGTTATTAATCTTTTAAAAACAGCTTTAATTATTAGGAAAGTTACCTGTATATGTCTTATTGCCTGTACCACAACACACATTATCTTTCTTGTGTGTATACTTTGACTCTTGATTGTTCTTGTTGAGTCTTTCTGTTGTGTCCAACTCTCCATGACCCCATGAACCATAGCACACCGGGTCCTTCTATCCTCCACCATCTCCCACAGTCTGTTGAAGCTCATGTTTGTTGCTTCCATGACACTATCTATACATCTTATCCTCTTCTGTCCCCTTCTTCTTTTGCTTTCAATCTTTCCCAACATCAGGGTTTTTTCTAATGAGTCCTTTCTTCTCATTATGTGGCCAAAATATTTAAGCTTCAGATTCAGTATTTGTCCTTCCAATGAGTAGTCTGAATTCATTTCTTCCAGTATTGACTCATTTGATCTCCTTGCTGTGCAAAGGACTTTCAAAGTGTTCTCCAGCTCCACAATTTGAAAGGATCTATTCTGCAATACTTAGTTTTCCTTCTAGTCCAACTCTCACAGCCATACATTGCTACTAGAAAAACCATAGCTTTGACTATGTGGACCTTTGTTGACAAGGTAATGTCTCTGCTTGTTAGTATGCTGCCCAGATTTGCTGTATTTTTCATTCCAAGGAGCAAGCATCTTTTAATTTCATGGCTGCAGTCACCGTCTGCAGTGATCTTTGAGCCCAAGAATATAAAATCTGTCACTGCTTCCATTTCTTCTCCCTCTATTTGCCAGGAAGTGATGGGACCAGTTGCCAAGTTCTTAGCTTTTTTGATGTTATGCTTCAAGACATTTTTTACACTCTCCTTTTCATCCTCAACAAGAGGTTTCTTAATTCTTCACTTTCTGACATCAGAGTGGTATCATCTGCACATCTGAGATTGTTGAAATTTCTCCTGGCAACCTTAATTTTGGCTTTTGATTCATCCAGCCTGCCACTTTGCATGATCTACTCTGCATATAAGTTAAATAAATAAGGTGACAATAAACAGCTTGATGTGCTCCTTTTCTAATCTTAAACTATGTTCCATGTTGAATTCTAACTGTTGCTTTGTGATCCACATATAGGTTACTCAGGAGACAAGTAAGATGATCTGGTATTCCCATCTCTTTGACTTGCAACATTTTGACTCCTGGACCATATTATAAACAAATTGAGGACAAAGATTATGAAGTATTTTGTTCTACATTCTATATAATATATATATATATACACACATATATACAGTATATTTTCCTATATTCTATATATAGTACCCAACATAAAGCAGAGCAGAGAATGGGTACTCCTTAGATCATTATTTATTGATCAAGTCATCAACAAGTATTTATTAAATACCTACTTACGTACTAGATACTGTGCTAAGTGCTAAGGATTGAAAAAAAAAAACAAAACCAAAAGACAGTCCTTGTTCTCAAGGATTTCACAATGCAATGGGAGAGATAACATGTAAACAATTATGTACAAACAAGATATATTCAGGAAAAATTAGAGATAATCTCAGAGGGAAGATACTAGCATCACAGGATATAGACAGAGACTTTCTTGTAAAAGGTGGGATTTTAGGAATAAAGAATAACACCTAAGTTGTAAGCCTTGATGACTAGAAGTATGGTGATGTCTTTAACATTTAACAAGGAAGTCAGGAAGAGGGGAGGGTTTGGATAGAAAGAATGAATTCAATTTTAGACATGTTGAATTTAAAATATCTATGGTACATCCAGTTAGAGATTTCTAATAGGCAACTAGAAATGTGAGACTGTAGGTCAGGAGATAGGTTAGGTCTGGATAAATGAAATTGAGAATCATCAGCATAAAATGATAATTAAATCCATGGGAGCTGATAAAATCACCATGTGAACTAGTACAGAGGGGGCAGAAAATTAAGACCCAAGACAGAGCCTTGGGGGACATTCAAGGTTAGGGGACATCCTGGATGAAGTAATGCCTACTAGTAATTCATAGCTTTTTTTTCTCTTGAAGAATTTTAAAAAATAGATGAATTCCCTTAGAAAAGGGGGTCAAACTAAGAAAAGATCCCAAGACTAGAAACAGTCTTGGGAATGATGGAAAAGTTTTTTTTAAATAGTTTTAATTAATTTTCAAGTGCATTTTAATTTATTATCATTCAGCATTTAAGGAAAAAATACTGCAAAGTGACAGCTCTAAAAACTTCTTAGCTCAGAAATACTTATTTTTATTTCTTTGCCATATGTACAAATATAGCTATATTATACATCTATATATGTGTAGCTATATGTATAGCTATACATATAGATATGTGTATGTATACATCTATATCTATATATACACATCCACACTGGTGCTACATTGGCAATGAATGTGGGTTGTTTAAAGCATAGCTATTCAACTGTCACGGAGAGTGAAATCTATATTTTCCCTCTATCTATCACTCTCTGTTTAACATCTCCATGCATATGTGTATGCATACATATGTATATGTTATACACACACACCATATTATTATTTCAAAGGAGATTTTGCTCCTTCTGGCTAACAGCAATAACTAGTCAATATTTACACTCTCAAATATCGATGATGCCATGCATACCCAGGAAGCTGTGGAAAACATCTCCATTTTCAAACTGCGTTTTAATTATTTGTAAAGACTTCAATGTTCTATAGCTAATGCCATGGCTTGGTCTTCACAGTATGTAATGAAAGTGTCCAGAACCCCTACAGTAATTTAACTAGACTTCTGAAGCCAGAACTGATTGATGTCTGGCATAAAGCACTATTCCTCGGAGCACAAATATTCCTTCTGTTCACCATTTTCATACAAAAATGCTCAGGTTGATTTTTTATTCAAATCTGCAATTTACGTAGGGTTTAAATGGCTAAATACTTAAAGCCCCTTTCTTATCTTTTCCCTCTTCTGTTAGGTAGGTAAGTAAAGCTTTTGCCTCAACACAAATCAGAGACAGAGATTTAGCACATTCCTGTGGGGAAGAATGAGGCTTTATTAATTATATTGAGAATCAAATAATATGCTTCTTTGACACTAATGTTCCATCTTTTCCCACCCCAAGTATCCTAGGGGAGAACTTTAAAGCCTTTATCAGGGTCTAGATTACTGCCTTTATGGTTCCTTAGTACAAGGCATTTAATGAATGGCACTCTGAGTTTGCAAGGAGAATTTGAGGTATTTTAAGTTTTAAAGTGTGACAGTAAAAAGCTTTTTTCTTTTTTTCAAAAACAAGATCTCAGGAACTGTGAAATGAAACCTCAAATAAACACAATAAATTTCTGAGACAGATAAAATTTAAAATTTCTCCTTCATGACCTCTTTGTCCACATTTGATGGGGAAAGCCTCTAGAAAACTGATGATTAAGATAATTTCTGATTTCTTGAAATAGATCTGTGATTTGATCTGTGTGGGAGAATTCCCATTATGGAAACTTAGTTCACTGATGCAGATTGATGAATTGTCTGTAACTCGTGGTTTAGGAAAGTACCTTGTGAACGCAGTTCTTTGTCACTTTCAGGCCAGTCCTCTGTTCACGATGCTGCGCTTTTTAAAAATGTCCTAATCATTGTAGAGATATTTGATACCCCAAAGAATGCGAAATTGTCTTTAACAGACATTTTTATATTGGTAATGTTAAAATAAACAATAGATGGCCCAAATACCTCCTGTTGATAGTGGGCATACAGATCTATGACTAACGAATGCTCTTAATAACACCTTCAATGATATCCCATATTTATTTTTTAGAATCTACATTAATAACACACACCTGTCTTTGCCTTATACTTGAACCTATCTGAAGGAAAGATATGCACTTGGGTATATTCAGACCTTTCTCTTAGCCTCCACAAGGAAAGGGAAGCTATGAAATACCTTTACACTTTGGAATCAGTATTAGACTTTGTCATGGAAAGTCTTTTCTTGCAGCCATCCGGGGATTGTGCTAGCAACAGTTCTGACACAAAGATGTCTGCCAGCTTAAGGAGCACCAAAAGGCCCCAAACTATCTCAAAATATCACTCTCACTCTGAGAGGAAACATGAAATTCTTGGCAAATAACCAATTTCTCTGTGGTAAATTATTTTTTCCCAAACTCCTGTTAGAATGCACAGGTATTATTAGGGAGAAGCAACACATTAATTCCTTATCACTATGGACAAGTTTTGGTGAGTTAGCTTATCAGGGCAGCAGAGAACAGAGTCAGGCCTTGAAAGAGTGTAAGATCAAACAGAAACAAGATGTTAGAAAGGGAAAGGTCTGGTGTCCCTAGAACTTCAGCAGGAATCCCTAAACACCTAAAAAAAAGGCAACCTTAATGATAACTTCTTGTATTGATGAACTATGTGGAAGTTTTAACTAGAATAAGAGTTCTCTAGCTTGGGACTTAGTCCTTGAAATTAATCACTAAGTAATGAAAAGCCCTTTAACTTATTGAGAGATGACCATGTTTCTTTGGGTCTCAGCTTAAATAAAGCCACCTCTGACTTGAGAGTAGCTGATACTACCAATTATAAGCACTTCTCAATTAATTAGGAACACAGGGCTTGATGTGACCCATCAGTTCATGCCCCTTTGTAGGGTTTTATCTCAGCACATCTAGATCATGACTTTATTGGGTTTTTAGCTCTGTGAAAACCCATTTTTTAATTTATTCTCCTCAGTCCAAGCATCAATCTCCTTGGTAGAGTGAGAGAAAAAATTACTAAATCAAAACCCAAACAGAGGTAGTTCAATGTTTCTTTCTGTCATCTGTTATCATCATTCTAATCTACCCTAAGATTTAACACTTCTTTGACTTTACTCCTGCCTTCACATAAATTAAAAAGTGCCTTTTCTTTTCCTCGTCATTTATTGCCAGCCCCAGCTCATTCTGAGATTCTGTGCTCCTGCATTATTTTTTTTTTTTGCACAAATCCTCTGGTAACTTGCTTTTGCTTCCATTTTGTTTATGCATCTAAGTAGGGTGATGTTGTGGGCCAGGACACTAATGGAATTAAGTTGTTTTGAGTTCACTTCCATTGTCCCATAACAACAACTGGGGATCTTATGAGCCAAGATGCTGAGGAGCCCACCGAGAGCAGTTAAAGGTAAATTTGCCCCCCCCCCCCCCACGTGGATTAAACTAAGACTCCATTGTGAGTCCTTTGTGGAAGAGCGTATACAAAGAAAGCTCTAGGCTGACTCTGTAGGACTGCTGGGACCTCAGAAGACTCCCTTGCTTTTATTTCTTTTAGGGGTGCTTGTCTGCTTTCATCTCTTGTTGAATTGCTTTTACCCTTGCGGAATGCTTGTACTTGGATATTATCGAATAGATTCTTTTTATTAAAGAAGTTTTCTATCTTGACCTTCAGGCTCTGAGTACTCCAAGCACTAGCTGTGAAACCATGACTAGGACAGTAGATGAGTTTTCTGTATAAGACGTGGGATCCTACCTATCCTTCTTCTAAACACTTTGATTAGAAATGAATTCCCAAATCCGTGGTACTTTTCAGGCTAAATATAGTTTTCCTCTCTTTTCTGTCACAGATTTTAAGGTGGAGGGGGTCATTTCCTCCGAAGGTCCTCATCCTTTCTACTTTGGCAACAGATTCTTCCCAACTAGTCAGAATCAGGTTCACAATTGCAGTTCTCCTAATTATTGTCTTAACTTATTGAAAAAACAAATTGTTCCCAAAGAAATTCAAGAATTTACCAAAAGTTTTCTTTAACACACAAAGTAACTCATTTTGCCACGCTTCTATTCTAAATCTCTAATCTGTTATCTGATATCATCATCTATTTCCTCCTCCTGGTAGGATCGTCTGTAGTATTATCTGTCTACAATATTTCTTCTGTTTCTATCTCCATTAATTACTATGCAACACTTTCTACCATGTTTTTGCTCTTTGGCTCCTAGATTTCTTTCCATGAATATATGCTGTTAATATAGAATGCTATTCAAATCATCTTTTATTGAATGTATCACTATTGAAGAGGGTATATACCATTTCAAAACCATCTTCTAGTTGTGAGAAATACCCCACCATTTTAATTAAAACTATTCAACTAGATTTATCTCCTTACATTAATATTTCTATTTTATTTTATTACTCATATTCTATACTTTTGTGTATAGACATCTAGGGTCATGGTTTATATTGATTTCTTTCTTCTTGAATAGTCTACTCCGAGAACTACTGGTCTTCTTCACTGTTATTAATTCAATGTAGTAATTACTACTCTCTGACAATGCACATTTATGGGATGTTTTCTACTTCCTTCTCCATTTTCAGCTTAAAGCCTTTTTGGCCAGAGGTGAATATTGCTCACGAGCCCCAGTTTTCCCTTTAAATCTCAATGAACCAGATTTATACACATCAAAGCAAACAGAGGACATTTACTTATAAAGGCTGTTGATCAGGGGAATTTTCTGCTCAAATTCATGAGCTGGTGTATGGTGAATCCCCACATTTGGGATTTTTGATTATATTTTCCTAGGAAGATAGGGAAATTCTCCTTGGCACCTCATTAAAGAAGTGTCTCAGTGACCTGGGATGAACTGGTTGGGTTAGATTTTTGTAGAAAGCGCCAAATCTTTTGTAATAGCCTATTAAAGGGAGTCTTCAATCACAGATTTGGCCCTCCCCCTCCCAAAAAGGTAAGAGAAGACCTGGGTCTTGGGTCCTGGGTTAAGGGGTTCTTCCTCATCCCTCCCCCACCCCCCATCCTGCATGGAGTCACTAGTGCCTGCCTTTATAGGGAGTCACATGTAAGCTACATTTTCTCTTACCTATGTACCTCAGCCTATTACTATGAGTTATTTGTATGGCATACGTTCACTAGGAAAGGAGGTTACCTCTCAATGGCAACACCATTTTTCTTTTTCTTTCTGGGCCAAGTCTAAACATGCTACTTTGGGCTTTGGTGGTAAAATTGGTACTCATCAGAATTGCAGAGAATTGCCTTTCCAGCAGTTCAGTAATCTATGTAGAAGTGTCTCTGCTCAGGGGAGGATAAACTACAGAAGAGTACCATAAAAATGGATGCCTGTGTGAGACTCATCTAAGTGAAAGAGTAACTCAGTGGAATATTGAAATGTTGTCTGTCTAACATCCCCAATCTTGTTTCTTTTCCAAAGAAGTTTGAAATTATAACATATTGCTATGTATATGGAAAATATTAGGGCCCCAGAAAAAGTTGGGGCTCACCAAAGAGTGAGGAAAATTATATCAACCATTAGTGTATTTACTCTGAGTCCTTTACATGTTTACTTCATTTTCATTTGAGTGGAATAAAGGCCATCTTATGGTTGATATATACACACTATTATCTTGAGTACTTTTACACTACCTGGCAACTGTGGGTGAAGACAATATGAGCTAGTGAAAGAAGTAATTAAGTTTGATAAGCCTGAGTCCCTGTCCTCAAGAATATAATAATGTATTTGGGGCTCCTAGAGTAATCAAAATGACACAATGAGAGAACAATTAACTAATAAGCTATATCTTTCTGATTGTTTAGTCATCTTCAGTCATGTCTGACTCTTTGTGACCCCTTTTGGGGTTTTCTTGGTAATGATACTTGCCACTTCCTTCTCCAGCTCATTTACCAGATGAGAAAACTCAGGCAAACAGGGTTAAGTGACTTGCCCACGTGACTGTGCCACCTAGCTGCCTATCTTTCTCATAATATGTGCTAAAGGAGTACAAAGGTGTGAGGTGGCATTGTGAGTTTAAGTGGTTGGGAGAAGACTTCATGGAGTAAATTAAATTGGAGTTAGGCCTCAAAGAATGAGTATAATTTGGAAAAAATGCATCAAGACATCCTGGGCGGAGAGAAGAAATCCAAAGTTATAGAAGTGGGGATGAGAGTGGTGTGAAGAGGGGAAAAGTGAGAAGATTTGATTGACTAGAAAAAAAGTGTGCATATTTCAGAACAATGAGAAATAAGGTTGGTTAATAGGGTCTTAGAGGAGGTTGAGAAAGGTTATTGTCTAGAGTACATGTAGAAGTGTTGCCTTTAGAGAGGAAAACAGTATCAGTCCTCTTCCTCTGAGACTGGAGGGAAGAGTGAGCACACATAAGGACAGCCATACATTCAGGCAAAGATAGCATTTTCTTCAACTGACATAGCTAACATTATCCCTCCCTATTTCCATTCTCGTACAACAGAAATATGAGTAGAATTTTTTTTGCCCAGTGCCAAAGTAGTAAGGAAGAGGAAGAGGGGCAGTATTCAATTATTAATTCAATCAGCTCATATTTCCCCCATCCTCCATTGGTCTGTGACCACCCTTCATCATGATGCTCTCAGACAAATATGCCTCCTGCCCTCCCCTAACCTTACTGGAAACATGGGCTGCAGTAGGGATGGTGATTGCTGCAGGGGTGAGGCCTACCCCATTATGGGGAGGAAGTTTGCCTCCGGACGTTGTGGTACCCTGGTACAAGGCCTGGGCTGCTCCACCTCTGCCGCCTGATACATTCCCATCATTGTTGGAAACCAAAAAGCAAGTAAGATGATATGAGAGAATGGACATGTACAAGACTGCACTTTAAGCCAATTTCCCTAGTCACAGTTGAAAGTAACTCCCATCTTCATTTTAGAATCTCAATAATATTTTTGGAGTAAAAAAAAGAGAATACAGTGCACCTCATTCATTAGCTCTCTCAAGAAGAAACTCAGCACAAACATGTCTACTTCTGAAGAACAACTTCAGGACAGAGTTTAAGATGTTTGAAATGATAAAGTGGTGGGAAATTTGTGAATAGAATTCCACAGTTCTCAGGCTCTTGTTTTAAATCATTTTGAGTCATAGAATTATAGAGTTGGGAAAGACCTCAGAGGTCATCTAGTCTAACTTCCACCTGAAGCTTGAATTCCCCTTTGCAATATTCCTGAAAAATGGTCTTCTAATCTTTGCCTGAGGATGCCAAATATCAGGGAAGTCACCTCCTCTCATTTCTTCTTGTGACAGCTTTATATGGTAGGAAATTCTCTCTGATATTGAACTGAAAGATGCCTGTCCATAGCTTCAGCCCACTGACCTTAGTCTTTCCCTCTTACGTGAAACAGAACAGGTCTCACCTCTCTCTTGCTTAAAAACTCTTTAATACTTAAAGATAGCTATCAGGTCCTTCTGAGGTCTGTCATTTGCCAGACTAAATGTTCCCATTTCCTTCAATTGGTCCTAGTGTGGCTGGGTGACCTCATCATTCCAATCACTCCTGTCTGAGATCCTCAAGTTTGTCAATGCCTTTCTTAAACTATAGCCCCCAGAAATGAATACAGAATTCCAGCTGTAGTCTCATGAGGGCACAGCACGGAGGGACCATCTCCCTCCCTATACCTCTTCCTCCTGCTACCTCCCTGTTCTGGATGGAATTTTTACAATCATAGCTTAAGCTAGAGTGAGATTTTTGAGCTTCTGTGACATGTTGTTGACACACTTTGAGCCTGGGGTATACCCAAAGCAGATCTTTTTGACATGACCTATAGAACATAGTCCTTATGCAGGATGATGTCTCATTTTGAATACAGAAAATTTTATGAAAAAAATTGTTTTCTTTCTAGAGGGTGAGCTATAGCACCCTTTCACACATATAGAATTCTTCACATGATTTTGTTGTTGCAATTATTTGCTAATTTGCCTACAATCATACCACAGAGTCTCTTCTCACTATTCAAGGATAACTGTTAAAATATATGTAAAGACAACATGGAGAAGTTTAAAAAAAACAACAAACACTGTCATTTTTTTAAGGCAATGGCTCTTTTTTTTGAAAAAATGGAACACTACAATTAGCATTGCAGGGATCCAGTCTGTTAAAAATATCTGCTTATTTTTTTAATAGACAAAAAATAACTTGTTTATCGCAAACAGAATATCATCAAAATTGAAAAATTTTGAGCTTTTCACTGATGGGAAAAAAATCACGAATCATCAGTTTGTCAAACATCAACATCAGTTTGAACAATTTGGGGCAGACTGCTTCCTAAATCTGTGATAGCAGGGGAAACTGAGAGAGTGAGAGCCAGAGGGAGAATGGAGATGAGCAAGTACTCATCGGCTCCCAGTTTGGGATAACTGGCATCTTGCTGCTAAAACGAGCTTCGCATGTTAGCCGGCAATCATTAGGTTGGTGACTCTCCTGATACCCAGGAGATGCTTACGCTAGGAATAAATTTCTATGTTGAAGCATTTGACAAGCCTCAGTTCCTGATGTCTCACACTCAAGCCTTACTTTATAGTCACATCTGTTAGTTTAAAGCATTTTTAGTTTATTGAAGAAGCCTTCACAAAGAAAAAACAGATGATGAAAATCTCATCTGTCAAAACTGTTATTAAAACCAGTAACAGTGTGAAATTTTGTTTAAATTGAAAGCATCATTTATTTTTATCAAACATTTTATAAACAATCACATTTGAGAAAGATTTTGGGGACCTGGAGAGCCCTCAACAAAATGCAACTCATTATGTTGCTTTGTTTAATGTGCTGCTTGGAGCTAGCTGGGGACGCTTTCCATTACCTCCATGGGAGGCACACTGGCTGGTGTGTAACCAGAGAGGTGAAAAATTGCTACCAGGGATGTAGGTACTATCCTGCCTCAAGGAAGAAGGCTGAGAACAAAAGAAAATATGGTCTGAAAAGGAGAAATGCAAATGATATGACAATGACAGACAGTTAGGGCTCCATGTTAAAATATCTTCAGCTTTATTTTGAAGGGCCAGTTGGAGAAGGTCCTAATTTTCACCTTGACGGATCTAGGAACTTGGGTAGTAAATTCTAAGAAGAGGATGGAATAATTAGCTATCAGCCAGGAGAAGAGAAACAAAAGGCCAAATTTCCTTCCACCCTTCACCCTAAACATTTGTTTTTTTGTAAAGAGCTGCTACTGATACCAGAGGGTGTTTTATATTCACAAGAGGTAAGATAGACACTGAAGAAGGGAGACCAAATGTTTACATTATGTCAGAATATCCCGCCAATGTAGTTCAAACTTTAGTCAATCCAGATGTGTGGCATCAACGGAGACAAAACATCTGATGTTTCGTATTGTGTAGACTCAACTTTAAAATGTACAAAAAGCCTGGGTTCTTTCCTAAGTGTCTCATATTTCTTCTGCACATTGGTACTTGCTTTGATATTGTCAGCTTTATAAAGGGAAAGAAATCTACCTGGGAAAAGTAGTATAGAAATCTGAGGTACTCTTTCTGTTAATTCCTAGTCTTTTTTTTCAATCCAAAATCATACCTAATTCACCCATGCTTTGAGATCTACTCTTCATGCCCTTGGATACTTCCAGATGTTTGGATTATTCTCCTCAGAGGATCTAGGAATGTGCCTTCCCTTGTGCCCTTGAGTCTTTCCTGTATATCTCCTTCTAGACTTTGTTCTCTGCTACCTCTTCTCTTTATCCTATAAATATGCTCTGATCTCCTCTCATACTAAAAAAGGCCAAAGTCTGGTTGATTTTTGTTATGCCATCAAGTTATTTTCCTGTCTTTCCTCCACTTTACTTGCTGCTCCTCTTCCTTATCATCTAGTCAATCTTCACTTGCACACCATCTGGCTTTCATTTCCACTCCTTTGCTGAAATTTCTTTCTCAAGGTTACTGATGACCTCTTACTCATTCAAATCAATTCCCTGTTGTTAGTCTCTATAAACCTGCCCTCTGGGTAGGTAGGTGGCACAGTGGATAGAGTGCCAGGCCTGGAGTCAGAAAGACTGTTCTTCATGAGTTCAAATCTGGGCTCAGACACTCGCTAACTGTGTGACCCTGGGCAAGTCACTTTACCCTGTTTACCTTTACTTACCTATAAAATGAGCTGGAGAAGGAAATGGCAAAGCATTCCAGTATCTTTGCTGAGAAAACCCCAAAAGGGGTCATGAAGAGTCAGACATTACTGAAGTATGATTAAACAACAGTAAATACTCTCTGACCTTTTTTGCAGTATTTGACACTGTTGACCACCCCTTTCTTGCTAGTCCCTAATAAAAATATACAGCTAAAAAAAGTAAATCTATGCCACATAGAAATAAATGTAGTAGTATATAGAGCATGAATACGTTAAAAGCAAAGCTAATGTAAGTGCCTTAGCTTTTATGACACTGCTCCATCCTTCTACCTTTCTGTGCACTCTTTTTTCCCCCTTCTTTAGTAGTTTATTTTCTTTTTTTCTTGCTTCTCAAATCAACTATTTACCAGGACACTGTTCTTGGTTTTCCTTTCTTATATCAATAACTTCTTTCCCTCCACCCAAATTGAGAAAAAAATAAAAATAAAAATCTATTATTAGTGTGTATAGTCAAGCAAAATAAATTTCTATATTAGCTGTGTAAAAAAATCTGCCTTAATCTGCGTTCTTAGTCCTTCATCTCCCTATTATGCGGTGAGTAAAATGTTTTATCATGAATCTCTGGAATCATGGTTAGTTATTGCACTGATTGGAGTTCCTAAGTCTTTCAGAGTTGTTTGTCTTTACAATATTATTGTCATTGTATAAATTGATGACCTGGTTCTGCTCACTTTGCATCAGTTCATATGAGTCTTCTCAAGTTTCTCTGAAACCATCTCTTTTTTCCTTTGACCTGGAAACTCTGGATTTTGACCATAATGCTCCTGTGAGTTTGCCTTTTTAGTTTCTTTTAGGAGGTGACTGACAGACTCTTTCTATTTCTATTTTGTCCTCTGATTCTAAGAGATTGGGGCAGATTTATTTTATGATTTCTTAAAATATGATATCTTGATTTTTTTAATTTTGGACATGATATTCAGATAATATAATTATTCTTGCACAATCTCTTTGATCTGTTTTCTAGGCTGGTTGTTTTTGCTATGAAATATCTTACATTTTCTTCTATTTTTCAGTTTTTATACTTTGTTTTAATATTTCTTGTCTCATTCAGTCACTATTTTTTATTTTGTCAAGGAGTTTGTTTTTCAAGAGTTTGTTTCCTGGACAAGGTTCTGTACTTCTCATGCCAATGCCCTTTCTAATACATTCTTCCATAACTCTTATTTTCTAATGTTTTCCTTTAGTATTCTATTTCATTTACAAAATTAAAATTTATTATTATTAACTACTGTTTCATCTGTTCCAGGAATTATAGTTGAACCTATGGCAAAGCTGTAGAAGCCTTGCCGGTAGGTGTTTTAGAGCCATTCTATTTGACTTAGTTTGTGTCTTGAACATCCCTGTTATCATAACAACTACTTCTTCTTCTTCTTCTTCTTCTTCTTCTTCTTCTTCTTCTTCTTCTTCTTCTTCTTCTTCTTCTTCTTCTTCTTCTTCTTCTTCTTCCTCTTCTTCTTCCTCCTCCTCTTCTTCTTCTTCTCCTTCTTCTCCTTCTTCTTCTTCTTCTTCTTCTTCTTCTTCTTCTTCTTCTTCTTCTTCTTCTTCTTCTTCTTCTTCTTCTTCTTCTTCTTCTTCCTCTTCTTTCTCCTCCTCCTCCTCTTCCTCCTTGTCTTGTTTCTCTTTTCCCTTCTCTTTCTTTCACCTTACTTTCTCATTTTTGTCTTTATGTCAGTCCCAGGTTCTGTGTACTTCTTGGGTGGGGGGGGGTCGTGGTATGTCTGGGCTAGTCCTGATACTGCTTTCTTGGGGGTATTAAGTATTGTGTTATTCTAGGATCTCAGCCTAAGCTCAGGCTGGGGACTTTCAAGTTTTCTGTGTTCCCATAGTGGTCCAATCCATGGAAAAGCCTAATTTCTGCTCTTATTGCCTAAACTCTGCAAGTTCCTGACCTGGGTTTGAGTTTGAGCCACAAACCTATGTGTTTACCCTCTTTAGAGTTCCAGTTGCCTGCTATTGGACTTAGTCACTCTCAGCTAGCTGGAAAACTGTAGTGATTTAGAGTGACAAAACTGTAGGCTACCCTTTTGGTCTGGGATTCTTGCCCTGGCTATTTTACTAAAGGCTTTTGACTGGTTGGAAGCTAAAACTTGGAACCCGTTCTGCTCCTGTGTTCTTAGCCACATCACTGCTGCTTGCTTCTAGACTTGTTCCCAGCTTGGGACTGGGAACCTTCTTAGGACCTGGGACTAATCCTCATCCTGGAATGCCACCTCGTGGCACAGGCCCCTCCCTACTCAGACTTCAATATGTAATCTAGAACTTGTAGTAACAGAATTGTCAGCTTGTGCCTATTTCTGCACCCTGCACAAATTTAAGCTTGGTTTGCTACCTCTTCTTATTCAAGTACGTAGCCTCTCCCTTCAGTGGAATTCTCTGCTTGTCTGTGTCTAGCTGGACCCTATTTTCAGTATCTTAAACTTTTCTGTCTGTCTCCCTATGATGACCTGGGCTGGTTCTTTTTTCTCAAATTTTCTGATGAAGACTTGGTCTGGTACATTTTCTAGATCTGTCTGGGAGAGTTATGGGGTGGAGCTCATTGTGTGTCTCCCTGATACTCCGCCATCTTAGAGCTAATCTCCCACTGGCAAACTTTCTCGTTGCCATGACTTTGATTATTATCTCTATGCATATAGCTATGAGGTATAAATATATTATAAAAGACATATATCATACATAATTTATAAGTATATTTCCTATATTCATGTGTGTATATTTCCACTTCTGAACTTCAGTGTCCCTCTGGCACCTCAAGTTCACTAGATCAAAAACTCAACTCATCTTCTTCCCCTGACCATGATAACAAAAATAGCAAGAGGAACGATAACAACAAAAGCCAAGTATCTATTTCTTCTTCCAATTCCAATTAGGCACTTAGATGTTAAATTCACCTCTGATTCTTTCATTTCCCTTACTGAGGCAGCTGGATGGTACAGTGGGTAGAGATCTGAACTTGGAATCAGGAGGATCTGAGTTTGAATCTTGCCTCAAACACTTTCTAGCCATGTAACGTTGGGCAGATAATTAAGCTTTTCTAAGACTCAGTTTCCTCATCTGTAGAATGAGGATAATAATAATACCTACATCACAAGGTTATTGTAAGGTCTTGTCTCATTGTCAGATGGAATAATGTGTAAAGTGCTTTGCAGATCTCAAAGTTTTACACACATGCTTACTATTATGATTATTTCCCACATTCAATCAATTGGCAAGTCTTTTCACTTCGACTTTTATTGTATCTTTCTCCTTGTCTCCTCCTTTACATTTACCTTGTCATCACCTTAGTTCAGATCCTTAATGCCTCTTGCTTAGACTATTATTATAGCTTCCAAACTAGTCTCCATTGTCTCAAATACATTCAGTAAGTATTTATTATGTACCTACTATGTTCAAGGCAATATGATAATGGGAATAAAAAATGAAAAAATGGCATGGTCCCTGACCTCAAGGAACTTATAGTCTCGGAGGATGGGGAGGTAGAATGGAGGGAAGTCCAGGTATGATACTTTCACAACCCAGTCCATCATGAGTTAACCAGTTCTATAAGAGGAGTTGCAGGGCACTGTTACATGAAGCTCTTACAGCACTAGGTCAGGATACTTATTGTGCTCCCACAAACCTGCCTGATCCTAAGCACCTTAGTTAGGATAATCAGGGCCAGCAAGGCATTCTCAAATAGCTCATAGTTCTTAAGTTGTTTCTCCTGCTCTAGGTTGGTAGGTTGGTAATTTGAGATATCTTGTGCTAAGCCAGGTCCATGGTGTTTTGATTACAGCTTGAAATGATGGCATATATACACACTTGGACCGTCATGGCTATCCCCATGGCTTACAAACCTGCAGTTAGAGATACTGATTGAATGTCTACAGCTAGACTATTACATACTCCAAAGTGTGGTGGTTTTTAATTTAAACAGGCCACCAAAAAAAAAATTAAAAACCACCAGAGGAGCTATGCCATAGATAGTGCCATGAATTAAATTAAAATTACAATGTAAAAGAATAAAACTTTTTTAATAACAAATGCTTTTTGAAATATACCGCTATTTAAAATATACCAAAAAACATAGTAGTATTATCTGTGTTTTGAAGACCCCAAAGTCCTATACCTCTAGTCTTATGTGGCTGTACATGACTCGGGGAGAAGGGCTGAGAACAATATCTGTTTGGAACACAGACCATAATGGCAAATTTAACATTTTCTAGATGTGGAATGTGCATATTTATCACCTCCGTGATGCTAAAAATGAAAAAGACACATAGGTCACCCAGTCTATCTTTATTTTTCCCCCTCTGTAGGGAAGTAATAGCAAAGAAAATGTTAACTTGCTAATTTTAGGCCATGATAAAAGTGTTCTTTGGCTTCATTATTCTTACAGGAAGAAAAAAAATCAGTTATCAAATTAATCCTCTTAATGCTCAGGTCTCATTGTGTCATTTTCCTGTTCAACAATCTTCTGTGATTCCCAGTTGCCCAGAGGGCACAATACAACCTCCATAGCCTGGTGTTTAATGCTGTCCATACACAAAATGCCCCCAATTTAGCTCTCTAGGATTATTTCAACACTTTCTGCCCTCTACATGCCAACTGAAGTGAGTGACTAGCTGTTCCTCGATATCTTCCTGTGCTTCCCAATCTCTATACACCCACAGGACTTCCTTAAAGACATACATGCCATATTTATCAAATTTGTCAATGTCACAAGGCTAAGAGGGATAGCTAATGCATTGAGGTTTAGAGTCATGATCTAAAAAAGATCTTAACAGTTTAGAGCAATGGGCCGAATCTCATAAAAGTGAATTTAAAAGGCTCAAATGTAATTTTTTACAAGCCACACCTTCATATGTGGGAACATGAGTAGATATGTTTTTGTCTGAACCAGAATCTTGAAGATTTTTGTGGACTGCCAGCTCCCTATGAGTCAACAGTGTAAGGTGGCAGTAAAAAAAAAGAATATGATTTTTGGTCTTATCTTCTAGGAATAAGGTGAGGAGAGTCCCACTGTACTCTGCCTTTGTCAGACCTCATGTGGAATATTGTGTTCAGTTCTGGGCATAGGAAGAGTGCCGATAATCTGGAGAATATCTGGAAGGTGCCCAGAAGGGTGAAGGACTTTGAAGTTAGTCATGAGGAGCTGTTGAAGGAAATGGGAATATTGAGTTCAGAGAAGAGAAGACAATAGTGGTTGAGTGTTGAGAATAGTTATGGTAACTGTCCTTATTACTTGAAAAGCTATAATTTAATTTGACTTATCGTTTGGCCTCAGACTGCAGAAGTCAGAAAAATAGGTGGCAGTTGCAAAGACAGATTTAGGATTGATACAAGAAAAAATCCCTGAGAATTAGAGCCACTAAAAATGGAATGGGCTTTCTCAGGAAGTAATGGAATTCCTCCTTCTCACTGGGGCCCCAAGCAAAGGCTAAATGGCCCCTTACCAGCTGTAGTGTAGCAAGGGTTCTGGTTCTGGTCTGTTTAGATGAATTGGCCGCTAAGATCCCTTTCAACTTCAAAATGCTGCAATTCTGTGATTTCTCCATCTCTAGTTTACCCTACCTCTCTCCTTTGCCTGTTGAAATCCTTCATTTATATACAAACCCAGCTAAATAAAGCCTTCTCTGATTCTTCCTGTCCAAAGTGAACTCTTCCCCCTCAAATTTCTTGGAGCATTTTATCTATATCTATCCTTTGTCCTTAGCACAATATAACTTTTATCACACTTTAATCACCCTCCCTGACCCTGTCCGCCATGCCCAAGTTATAGATGCAAGCTCTTCTTCATATGCCAGCTCTTGCTGGGACCTCTGACCTGGCTGTCTTGGAGAGCTGTTCCATTGTTCTCTTCAGGCATATCTATTGCAATGCAAGCTGTCTCTTTGAAGTGATTACTTGGAATCTTGGTTATTGTTCCAACGAAGTAATTGGAGGAAGATATTCAGTCAACTCAAAAAAAAAAAAAGGACAAACTTGTTAGACGTTATGGGTTAAATGGAACAACTGGTCGATTGACTAATTGTAACTTCCACTAGTTGTTCTGGCATTGTGGCATGGCATTTGGGGAGACCGAGCACTCTGAGAAGCCGCACGATGAGACGGTTCCAATGACAATTGCTGCTGCCATTATCATTTATTATGAGGGAGAAAGCAAACATTTAAGCAGTGACATCTACAGAGAGCATCATTGAAGGGAGAAGCCTTAAAAGGAAAGAAAACTAGAAAAAATGCACATGTGGGAGAAGAGCACTAATATATATGTATATGTTATTATTGTAGATGGTTTTCCTGTCTGAGGAAACAACAAACCAGTATGTAATTTGTATCTAGTGCTTTAAAGTTTCTAAAACTCTTCAAAAATATTATCTCATTTGATCCATGAAATAACTCTGGGAGGTACACACTGTTATTATTATTATGTCCATTTTATAGATGAGAATACTGAAGCAGACAGAGGTTAAGTGACTGGTCCAGGATCACACACCGAGTAAGTGACTGAGACAGGATTTCTACTTGGGTGTCTCTGTCTCCAGGCCCAGTGCTCTATCCACTGTGCTATCTAGCACAAAATGCCATAAAATTCTAGAATTTAAGATTTCTGAGTCCATGTAATTATGAGCTATGATAGAAAATGTTATCTCAGACTCACAGTAAAACTGCAAGGGGATTTACAGATCATCTAATTCAACTCTTCAATTTTTCAAATGAGGAATTTGTGGCCAGCAGAGATCAAATGCCTTTGTCCGAGGCTACATAGTTCAGTAGGCATTGAACTAGAAGTGCTCTGGGGCTGGCTCGAGAGGATTATTACATCTTCAATGTGAGCATTTTCACCTCAGAATTAGGGAAATGCTACAAATCAGGATATGATTTATTGTTTTATTGATTGTTTAGACTTAAGAAATTGATGAGGAAAATGTTAATCATGTGGATTAAACTTAAAAGTGTGTTATGGGACATTTCTTTTTGGAGAGCCAGTTGATAAATATTTACTAGCACACCACAAGATAGACCCAAACAGCTTATTGTTTCTCACCCATGGCATTCTATTTTCTGTCTTCATGATTTTGTATACATGGTACCCATTTTTGGAATGCATTTCCTCCTCATCTTTTATAATCCCTAGCTTCCTTCAAAGCACAGCTTAAGTGATTCTTCTTCAGTGAGATCTTTCCTGGTCTCAGAAAATGTTAATACTCTTTGTCTCTGTCTCTGTCTCCATCTCTCTGTCTCTCTGTCTCTGTCTGTCTCTGTCTGTCTCTGTCTGTTTCTATCTCTCTCTCTCTCTCTCTCTCTCTCTCTCTCTCTCTCTCTCTCTCTCTCTCTCTCTCTCTTTCTCTCTCTCCGAAAATGTTTTGTGATATTTTACTCAGTATTGCTTCTTGTATTTATCTGTGCCTTGAGGTCAGTGACTTGTTTTTGTATGTACCTGCAACACTTCGCCCAGTATGTTAGCACAATGCATGTTAGGCACTTAATACTTTTTTATTAAATTTAGGTGAACTAGGATTAGAAGAACCTCAATTCATATAATTTTAATTAACTAATTTTTTTTCCCACAGAACTATCTCAACATGATTAGGAAATAGATTAAATAATTGACGAACAGAGACATTCACCAAACCAAAAAACTTATGCATCTTTTTTTTTTGTCAGTGGCATTAGAAGTCACCTCTTGGAGAAATGATTTTCATCTACAATAGAGACTACCCACACATGGGGCGGCTAGGTGGCACAGCTGATAGACTACCAGGCCTGGCATCGGTAAGACCTGATTTCAAATCCAGCCTCAGACAATTTTACTAGCTGGGTGAACCAGCTATAGGGAAAGTCACTTAACCTGTCTGCCTTAGTATCTTCATCTTTGCAATGAGGATGATAATAGTACTATCTTCTCAGGGTTGTTGTGAGGATCAAATGAGATGATTTTAGAAAGTGTTTACCATGGTGCATGACACATAGAAATAACTATATAAATGTTAGTTATTATTATTATGGTTGTCGCATGAGTCCCTGGGAATACAGATTCAGAGGAGTACCCAAATAGTGGTAGATATTATTGACTAGATCTCTAGAACAACAAACATGGAGCCGAGAATGTAAAAATGTAATCAGTAATCTGGATATTCTAAAATATCCATATGTTTGCTCTAGCATGGACAAACCATGCAGATCTCTTGACTAGTGTTTTTGGCTTTTGTCCAGATGTTGAACAAGGTGCAAAGTCAATGAGTAGTGAGTGAATATACCTACATACATGCATACATACATACAAGTATACATATATACATACATACACACACATACATACACATCTGCTAAGTACTCCTTTGAGGCAGCGAGGTGGCATAGTGGATAAATTGGGTACCAGGCCTGAAGTTGGGAAGATCTGAGTTCAAATGTGACCTCAGACAACTACCTGTGTGACTCTGGGCAAGTCACTTAACCTCTGTTACATGCCTCAGTTTCCTCAGCTGTAAAATGAAAGTGATGAGAATAGCACCTGCCTCCCAAGGTTGCTATGAGAATGAAATGGGACAATATCTGTAAAAGCTCTTGGCACGTAGTAGACACTTAGTAGTTTCCATCCTTTTTTATATCTATATCTTAATCATTATTGATGAAAGGGACACTAAAGATGAAGCCTTCTGAGAGGATCCATTGCCCAGGTTATACCTGTTCATAGTCAATTCCTTATGGGTCTGTCATTTGCAGGAGTTTGTCTATTTGATGACACAATGATGTATATCCCCAATTTAAAATGATGATAAACTTATTCTCACTTGTGTTCTGTTATGGTATGCTTGTCATGCAGATGTTCCTCATCTGTCCTAACAAAGAGCTAATATCATGGATTAAGGCACCCAGAGAAGGTAGGCATAGCTTTACTGTAGCATTTTGGAGAAAGGGAATCCTCTAGCTTTTATTAGCTATGTAGATAGTTATGAAAAAAAATAATTAAAAAAGCAATGATCCCACAGGCCTTTTTTTCCCTTTGTCTCATACTTTATCCAGGTGGTGTGAGTTGGAAAAATGACTCATCACTTCTCCTTCCTTAGTTTTAAAGTCAGGTAAACCAAAGTGGCTTGGTAGGACATAAGACAAAACACCAGACTTCAAGGAAAGTTGGTCACCATCTTTGCTGATAAATGACAATCATAGGTCTTCTTTTCTTGTGCATCTCCTCCATTCACCATGATTATCTCACATTTACAGATGTGGCAAGGGGCCTCAAACCTATTTGTAAAGCCTTAATGTCAGTTTTCAAACCTCTGCTTCTAAACCTTTATCCTTCATAAATTAACAATATTCTCTCCTAAACATTTTGGAGAATTTTAGTCTACAATGGTCTGGTACAAATTATTTTATACCCTCTTTGTTGACAAATTAAAGGGTACTTTTCTTAGTTTTTAATCCTCCTTAACCTCTTTGAAGCATTTGCCACTATTATCCAGACTCTCCTTGATATCTGTTTAGTTGTCTTCTGTTATTCTGTACATAAACAAAGAGGAGAGGGCAGACCTATTTTAGATTTTGCCAATTTCAGACACTGAATGGACACCCTGTGATTTATTCATAGATGGTAAAAGGTGTGAAACTGAGAGTGACCCATTCACAACTTGGAAAAGAGTTGGAGAAAAGTGTATATATTTATTTCTCCTTTAAGAAGTATAAAGAAGCTTCTTCATTATTTTGATGGATTCAGGCAGCTATTTGCTGACTGGTGGATCAACCACACCTCTAGTGGTCTTTAACAAGATCCAACTCTAATGGAGAAGAATTATCTCTGGAAGTCTAGAGAAAGGAAATCCCTTAGTTTTTTAATAAAGTGCAACTCTGATGGGCTGGTCATGTTCTTTGAATGCCAAACTTATGTTTGCCTAAAAGACTATTTTATAGAGATCTCACACCAGCCAAGTGGTCACATGGAGATCAGAAGAAGAAATCAGAAGGTCTCTTGGAAAGTCTCTCTGAACAACTTCGGAATCAATTGTGAGACATGGGATACACTAGCACAGGACCACCCAGCATGGCATTCCCACATCAAAGGTACTGTACTGTATGAGTAAAGCAGAATCTTAATAGCTCAAAAGAAATGTGAGATGTGTACATTTAGAGAATCTCCACTCCAAATGTTCCTATGGATTATTTGTGCCCGACCTCTAGTAGAACCTTCCAAGCTCATATTGATCTGATCAGCCACAACTGGACGCACCATACCCTGATTCCAACACAGTGATGTCACTTTGGTCTTCTAAAACAAATGA